>NC_061097.1:40363753-40385035 GCF_015104395.2 Macrobrachium nipponense
ACTCTTGTAGCAAGGATTGTTTTCTTGCTTTCCAAGACGCTCCCCTCCCTCCTCCCCTCATGGCGCTATGTATACGTTATGTGACGTTCGCTTTACTACGAAAACGGGATATTGTTTCAAGCTCCATAAGCTTGACGTCCGGCAAGCTGATTTGCATAGTCAAACAGCTCGCCAAGACGCATCTTACTCGTCCCTAAGGGACGCTCTGTCAGCGAACAGAAGATGACACTGGACAGACTATCCTAGTTTTTCGACAGGAGAAGGGCAAAGAATTCCTCAATACCCAAGAACACACAGGCGTCCTTTTAAAATACCCTTCTGCAGTGTCGATGAAGCGTGAACAAAGACGCAAGATGTCGCACAGCCGGCCGTCGTGTTTTGTCAAGAGTGGCGAACGTCCTTAAGACTCGTCCTGATGACGATCACCGTACTTATGCTTAGGACGCTCGCGTTTCATGAGCGGCTCTCCCCTTGCAGGAAGCCTCTCAAGTTACTCGTGTTGACGCACGTCATTCACTATGACGCTTCCCTTGATGTTCGTCGCTCTTCTATTCCGGATGCTCTTCAAGACGCTCAAAGAATGCAATCAGGACGTTCGGCAAGCACCTCGCGAGGATACCTTTCGGAACGCTCGGCGTTCCTTTTTTGAGCGCGTTTCTGGATATGTTCATTTGCATTACTAAGACGCAAGATGTTGCACAAGCGGCCACCATCTTTGTTAGAAGGTACGAAGGTCTTTAAGGCCGTCTTGAGACGATAGCCTTACGTCTTCCTATAGTGCTCTCACACTTCAGGAGCAGCGTGCGGCTCTCCAGGACGCTTTTTTCGGGTGGCCTTTCAGAAGACGCTCGACGTCATAAACATTGATAAGCTTTTTGGAAGACGCTCGATGTCTTACACATCTGGACGCTCGCCAGGACGCTAGCGAGGACGCTTTTGAAGACGCTCGGCATCCTACACGTCATGACGCTCGGTAGAGCACTTGCCAGGACGTTCTTCAGAACGATAGGCGTCCTACGCATCAACGACGTTCGGCAGGATTCCTGCAAGAACGCTCTTCAAGAGGGCGTCGTCGAAGAAGAGGAAGAGTTTGGGTCTCGTCAAGATGTCTACTTCGCTTTCTACGAAGGGAGCGTTCAATAGAATCCATCACTTGATGAATTCCAGGAAAACTGTAAGCAGATTTCGGTGTCATAAAAACGCCTCTTCTGCTTTCGGGATTGCGCTGCCGAAGGGGAACATTAAGGTCCTTCCTGTCGTAAGCCCAGTCTCTATCAGGAATCCTGCCCCCTTCCTCGATTTTTCTGCGGGAATCGGGAAGGCTATATGCTCGAATTCCTGGATTACTTTCCGTCATGCAATTGGGTTAGTTCTCATTGGACAAAGTTCTTAATAACATTTTATCGCATAAGCGGATAAGTAACAAAATTTTCGAAAGAGCTCTCATTCATTAGTCAGAGGCTCATCCAGGAAAAGACTTATTAGACTACGTCCATGAAGTCTTATGTCCAATATCATAAGAAGCTTGAACTTTCCTTTTCGATCTTCGGTTCTCACTTGAGGATTTCCATTTGAATAATATTATTCCTTCTCTTGGCAAAGAGAACGAAGACAGTCAATTTCCATTCTCTCTCTCTTCCTCGTCGAGGAAAGAATGTAGTAGAGAATTAGATGTTCAAGTGACTGCAATACTTATGTATTTTATCTTTGCGTCATATTACTAATGTAAAGTTCAAGTCATATACGCATATCGTAGTTACCTCTACAGATGGCAACCGAAAGGACTGTTATTTTAAGTGTATTTAATCGGTCCTTCCTGCAAACTTCCAGGAGTTTCCGGTGTAAGGACAATGCTTAAAGGTATTGTTACAACAACACCAACTCAGCTTCTGCATCTAGCGAATTATGTTTTTCGCTTAAATATGCCTGCTTGAGAATTTCCTTATGATCGATAATAGTAACGAACCTATTCCTTCGTAGAAGAGAGTAGCTGGTAACTCAGGCAGAATAGTGCGAAACGAGAGGTTGCTGTCATTGTGGATGACGCAGTATATTTAATCGGTACTCCCGGCAACTTTCCAGGAGTTTCCGATTTAACATTTGGTTAATTAAGCGTAATGTTACGACAACACAAAATCAGCTTCTGTATTTAGCGAATTCTGTTTTCGCTTAAATATGCCAACTTGAGAGTTTCTGTTCAATAATGGAAAATCTATTCCTTAGATGAATAGAATAGCTGGCAACTCGGCATAAGACTGCGAGAAGGTGAACATAAGCTGCTGCCTGTAACTGTCACAGTGTCACAACACTGTCACACCTCAGTTTTAGGTAGCTCGTTGTAATGCTCGGTCGGTTAGGTCTCTCTCTCTCCCGCGGGATTGATTTACGAACCGTATCTCTGCCCTGCCCTACAATCACGACTTTCGCCTCGGGTTTGAGGGATTTTCTGGTAATCATGAATAAACAACTTCCTTTTGCTAAGATTATTTTCAACAGAGATCTCTCTTGACATGTTCGGCGCTGCTTACCGCACTGTAACAGAATTCTGTACGAGTCTACCGCAGCATAGCAACTATAATAATGCTCTCCTGCTTATGCAAAGCGCAGCCTTATTAGGGAAGGAAGCATGCTTAGTGAGGGAATGGAATAAGTCTGCTGCTGGGACCATTTCCTCGCTGGTAGAAGCTTGTTGTTTCCTGAATAGACTGCAATTCAGACCTCTACAGTTTTTTTTTTTTTTTTTTCGTACGGAGAGAACTGAAATAACATCAAAGATCTAGAGATAATTCTAAACGTCTCTCAATGGGTTTAGGATCACCTCAGGTGATACTGAGAGGGAGCCAGGCATCCGGACAGAGGTCCTGGCACATAATCTAAAAGAATTGGAAGCAATTTGGTTTTGGCTCTCCAGTTCCTCGAAGAGTGAGGTTTTTGGTGGTCGAGTGGTCCATTTTCCAAATCATCTCAGATAATTCCGCAGCTCCTCTCATATCCCAAGAAGAGAGAGATGGTTATCGGCTAGGCACGGAACGTAACGATCCTTAAGAGGTTCGTTACACGATTGCACGTCCGTGCGGATCTTCTTGATCGACGGCAGCAACTACTGACGTTTGAGTAATCCTCGCTTAGAAGTATGTCGAGAGTTGTGGAGACTTTTGGGGACGTCCTTTTTCGTAGATTTCTTTGCAATATTGAAGACGAAGAAGCTTCCTCTACGTTGCGCCCTTATTCTCGATCCGAGAGGCGGTAGCAATAGACGCCATCCTATAGTATGGAATGGGGATAGTTGGTTAGCCCTTTTCCCCTCCCCTCAGTTCAAAAGCATATAATAAGATAATCGCTGGCGTCAGAGGGAGTGAGAAAAGAAAGCTGATCGCCCCATGTTGGCCTTCGAGAGGCTGGATTCACAGAGGTCACGTCCTTCAGAGAGCACTTTCCAAGGACCCTTCCCGAGAGAATCGGTCTACTCTAAACAGCCTCACTTCGAGAGGTACCTAAAATCTCTCCGCTCTGAGTCTGAATGCGTTCAGACTGTCAAGAAGCGAGAGGATCTTCAAGATTAATTGCAAGTCTCATTGCCAAAGCAAAGCAGTGCTGCATATTTTGCAGTGTACCAATCGGAGTGGGCCGTTTCTGGACATAGGGCAGGAAGAATGACTGTTTTCCTCCACCTCTGACCTCTGTGAATTACTTTACCGCCTTCCCATTCCGTCTGAAGTATGGGATAAGCTAGCAGTCCCAACTATTGTAGAATACCTCTCCTTTCTGTAAACTTAATACACGTAACCAGAAAGGCTAATTTCATACAATCAACTTACCTGTCAGATATATACATAGCTAGACTCCGTCTTGTCCCCGACAGAAATTCAAATTTCGCGCCACTCCGCCCTACAGGTAGGTCAGGTGATCTACCGGCCTGCCCTGGGCGGCAGGACATATAGGAACCATCCCCGTTTTCTATCATATTTTCTCTGTCGCCGGTGGTATCAACATTGTTGCTATTACCTCCTGACTTAGATTCATATTTCATCCTTTGATCATCGTTCTCGGCTTTTTGGTGACGATCTGGATCGTGTTTTGGCATTCGCTACTGTGGACTGTTTTTGGAATAACTCTTTTGGATTTTTCTCAGTATGTCTGATTCAAATGTGAGTGTGATGTGTGTGAATGTAGGCTGCAGGGTGAGGATACCGAAAGCTTCGGTTGATCCTCACACTGTATGCCGTAAATGTATGGGGGTTTCAGTGTTCTGCTAATAATACTTGTAAGGAATGCGAGGGATTAAATGCAGAAGAGTGGAAGACTTTGACTTCTTATTTGAAGAAGTTAGAAGAGGGATAGGGTTAGACGTCTGAAAGGTGGTGAGTTCAAGGCCTATTGAGCCTTTCACGGATAATTCTAATCTACTGATGTAGATTCTCCCTATGTACCTCATTCTCAGAGTGCTCTTTCGGATTCGGCCTCGGAAATCGCCAATCTGAAAGCTACAATTAGAGACATGAAGTCCAAGATGGCTGACTCCAAGGTAAGGCTAGTGAAAGTGAGCATTACAGTGAAGTGAGTTCTCCCATGTGTGGAGGGGGCGTTTGATCGTCCCTGCGACGCTCCCAGGCCTAGACCTCTTCCAAGCTCCCATGCCCAGAGGAGAAGGAAAGTCGAAAGCCTTAAAGGAGGTCGTGGGGAATCCCCAACGGTCAAGACGTCCCTTCAGCTAGCTCTGCTTCGTGGCAGGCGGCTCAAGGGCGCTATAGAAAAAAGCGTCCATTCGTGAGTGTTCTCGTCCTCTCCCTCTCCCTCACCTAAACGAGGGTGGAAGGAGTCGAACTTGTCGAGACCGCTGAAGCGTCATATGAAAGAACCTGAAATAGATTCTAGCCCAGAGCGCTTCTCAGATGACGCTCCTTCTTCTATTAAAGAAAGCGAAGGTGGCTTCAGCGTCACCTGACGTGTACGCAGAAGTTACCCTTTCCTTCCCCTTCTCCCCCGAGTGATGACGAAAGGCGTCAGACGTGGGAGAGCGTCAAGGAGGATAATTATGGCAGTTCAAGAGCAAAAAACTGTCCTCTCTAGTGGGAGTTTTTTTTAGCGCCTCGTCGGAAGGACGTGACGCTTCCAATTAAGAAGGTCTCGTCCTCTCTCACCTGCTCAACGAGAAGCGTCATGCAGAACGTGAAGCTTGCTAAACGTCTACAGAAGCTTCGAGTTCGAGAACGAGAACGGTGGCTTACGAAAGTTTCGTAACGCCAGAGAGACGTAAGACGTCTTTTTAGAGTGAAGCGTCATTGAAATCGGATCATAGACGTGACGCTCCGACCAATATTGTGACGCCAAGTAGGACGCCTTTGGAGAGCGGAGCGTCTTCCAGGCGCGAAGCGTCATCAAGACGTCAGCAGACAAGTGAGCGAGAGACATCAGCCAGGACGCTTGGCGAACGGGAAGCGTCATACAAGCGGGAAGCGTCTTCTAATTTTCAAGAGAAGCCTGAGCTTGTGGCGCTTCCAAGACTATTAAAGAAAGTGGGAAAGAGGAAAGAGATTTTCATTCCTTAGCCCCTCTCCTATTAGGAGTTTGTCTCCCTCCAGAAGAGGAACGTACGGAAAAGAGCGGAGACTCATGTAGATCCCGAGTTGGAAGAAACTCGGAGATGATGAATATCAGGGAAGAGAAGGACTGTCGAACTATAAGGTTTTGACTACCTTGCTTCTTGAGGAGTATGGAGACGAGTTGACTCCTGCCGCTCCTCCTTCTCCGCGCTCTCTCTTTTCCAGTGCTAAGACGAAGAAGTCTTCGTCTTTTCTCAAAATGAAGCCCACCATTTCGATGAAGAGGGCCTTACAAATCCTTAGACTCATGGATGAAGTCTAAGAAAGACTTAGTGAGAAACAGTTCTTCTGCATGCCTCCAGCAAGATTAGCTGGGAAAAGAGGCTTTTGGTATCAGACAGGAGAGAATATGGGTATTGCTCTCCCTTCTACATCGGAAGCAGATTTTTCGACCTTAGTTGACGCTTCACGTCGACAAGGTCTCAATTCGGCACGAATTACGTGGGGAATTTCTGAACTGGACCATCTCTTCAAGGGACCTCTTTTCATGTATTGGAAGTCTTCAACTTCTTAGATTGGTCCCTTGGGGTGATGTCCAAGAAAGCCCATGATTCGGAAGGAATCGAACCTGAAGCCCTGTATGCATATTGTCTTGTATTGACAAAGCGGTACAGGATGGATCTTTTGAAATCTCCTCTTTATTTGGAGCAGGTCTTCTAAAGAAAAGGACTGTATATGGCGCCTTCTTAACCAAGGCAGTCTCACACGCTCAGAGGGCAGCTCTACTGTATTCGCCTCTATCTGACTTTTTGTTCCCTTCTCAGTTAGTGAAGGACATTGCACATTCTTTAACTGAGAAGGCGACTCAGGATCTTCTGACGCAGTCAGCAAGAAAGAAGAAACCTGTTTCTGCATCGGACAAGAAAGGACCTAGTACATCTGTTCAGCCCTTTCGAGGTGGTCCGACCTCCAGACCTCCCGCAAGAAGGAAGGCTCCGGAGAAGAGAGGTATGGTCTGCCTTTCGTCCCTTTAAAAAAGGGAAAATGAAGATTTCTCTCCTCCCAAGCACCAGTAGGTGCCAGGCTCCTGGGATTTGTGGAAGCCTGGACACTGATAAACGCAGACGTCTTTTCATTGGCTATCATAAGGAAGGGATATCGTATCCCTTTCCTGAACACGTCCTCCCCTAACGTCAATACCAAGGGAAACTATCAGCCAAGTACAAGGATCCTGTGCTGAGGGATACTCTTCGATCGATGGTGGAACAAATGTGGGACAAGAGAGCGATAGAACTAGTACTGGATCAAAACTCCCCGGGGTTTTACAATCGCCTTTTTCTGGTTGCGAAAGCCTCGGGAGGCTGGAGACCAGTACTGGACGTCAGCTCTCTGAACAAATTTGTTCAGAAGGAGAAGTTCTCCATGGAGACTCTGCTTCAGTCCTAGCATCATTACGACAAGGAGATTGGATGGTGTCTCTAGATCTCCAGGACGCCTACTTTCCACGTCCCGATCCACCCTTCATCGAGAAGTACCTCCGTTTCATGACGGGGGGAAGGATCTTTCAGTTCAGAAGCCTTGTGTTTCGGCCTGTCCACAGCTCCTCAGGTCTTCACAAGCCTGATGAAGAATGTGGCGAGGTTTCTTCACCTCAAAGAGTAAATATCTCTCTGTATCTGGACGACTGGCTCAATCAGGGCCAGATCAGAGAGACAGTGCTTGGAGGACCTAAAGTTAACGCTAGATTTGATCAAAGCGTTGGGATTGCTCGTGAACCTCGAGAAGTCTCAGCTGATCCCCAGACAGGACCTAGTCTATCTGGGGATTCGGATGGATTTCGGGGTCGGGGTTTTCGAGTATTTCCTTCGCAAGAGAGAATCGCAAAAGGTTTGCGGATAGTCTCTCTCTTCTTAGGGAAGGAACATACGTCGGCGAGGGAATGGTTGAGCCTTCTAGGGACCCTTTCCTCGCTAGAACAGTTTCTTCCCACTAGGAAGACTGCATTTACGTCCGCTTCAATTCTTCCTCAAGAAGTCTTGGAGCTGGAAAACCGGACAGCTTTCGGATGTTTTTTCCCATTCCAGTGGAGATAAAATCGCACCTGGAGTGGTGGTTGCCCCCTCTGCAAGAGAACAAAGGGATCTCTCTAAAAACACAGAACCCAGACCTAGTGTTGTACTCCGACGCATCGGAGAAAGGTTGGGGAGCGACATTAGGCTCAGAAGAGGTGTCAGGCACTGGGAACCAGCACAGGTGACTTGGCACATAAACTGCAAAGAGCTCTTCGCCGTGCATCTGGCTTTGAAGAGTCTAGAACCTCTGGTGTCGAACAAAGTAGTGGCAAGTAAACGTGGACAACACCCCAACGCACTTGCCTACATTCGGACACTGACGAGAGACCTATTGCCTTTGGACGTCCCACAGGAACATCTCCCTGCTGACAAGGTTCGACAGGGAGTAAAGAATGTGAGGGCGGACAGACTCAGCAGGACAGGAGGAACCAGGTCCTTCATACAGAGTGGACCCTACACGAGGAAGTGTGTCTCGATCTCTGGTCTCTGTGGGGGACTCCTCATGTGGATCTCTTCGCAACATTCATTTCCAAAAGGCTGCCAGTCTTTTGCTCGGTCGTGGAAGATCCAAGAGCACTTATGGTAGACGCCTTCCTGCTAAATTGGTCTCGAGTAGACGTATATGCTTTTACCCCCATTCAAAATCCTGGGATTAGTAATGAAAAAGTTTGTGCGTCAAAGGAGACGAGGATGACGTTAATAAGCCCCCTTTTGGCCGGCCCAGGATTGGTTCACGGTAGGTGGTAGAGTGGATCGTAGACTTTCCAAGATCCTACCAGAAGGACGGATCTTCTCAGACAACACACTTCAAGAGGTACCATCAAAACCTCCCCGCTCTCGCTCTGACTGCCTTTCGACTATCGAAAGACTTGTCAGAGCGAGAGGCTTTTCTCGCGAAGTGGCAAGCGCGATCGCGAGAGCACGCAGAACCTCCACTACGAAAGTATACCAATCGAAGTGGGAGGTATTTAGAAGGTGGTGTAGATCCAAGAAGTTGTCCTCCTCCACTACCTCTATAGCGGAAATTGCTGATTTCCTGCTATTCCTGAGAGAAAAATCTCATCTAGCCGTATCCACAATAAAGGGGATACAGAAGTATGCTCTCGGCTGTCTCAGGAATAGAGGATTGGATCTGGCGATAATAAAGATCTCCACGATCTCATAAGGTCTTTTGAGACTTCAAAGTCTAAGGAACCAGTACCTCCGAACTGGAACCTAGACGTAGTCCTCAAGTTTCTGTCATCGGAAAGATTCGAACCTCCTCATCTGGCATCGTTTTAGAGACATCACCAGAAAATGCCTATTCCTATTATCTTTAGCTACGGCAAAGAGAATTAGTGAATTACATGCTCTGCATGGATAAAGTAGGATTCAAGGGAGACTCAGCTATTTTGCTCGTTTTAAGACCCTGTTTTTAGTAACGAAAAACGAGAATCCCACGAATCCCTGGCCTAAGTCATTCGAAGTCAAAGGCATGTCGAGTCTCGTAGGCAGAGAAGCAGAGAGGTCTCTATGCCCTGTTAGAGCTCTGAAGTTCTACCTTCAGAGAAAGCATCAGATGGGAGGCTCTAGACAAGGTCTTTGGTGCGCGGTAAAAGACCCCACAAGACTGATGTCCAAGAATGCGCTGGCATTCTTTGTAAGAAACGTCATTACAGACGCTCATAAGGTCTTGTCCTGACGAACAGTTACAACTGTTGAGAGTAAAGCTCATGAAGTGAGAGCTGTAGCGAACGTCTCTCGTCGTTCATAAGAATATGTCGCTTAAAAACATCATAGATACGACATTTTGGAGATGCAACTCAGTATTTGCATCTCATTACTTGAAAGACGTTCGTTGTGACATGAGAAGTGTTTTTGTTCTCTAGGTCCTTTCGTATCGGCGGATACGATTCTGGGTACGGGAGCCGACACCAATCCTTAAATGTATATACTTTTCTTCTTTTTGGATATGGTCTGGAGTCTCTTCGAACAATGGAGGACTTGGTTTAGCACGGGCGGCCGTCTATGTTGTTCAGTAAGAGAATCTTGTCATATCCAATTAGATGAGTATAATTTTTTTTTTTGAAAATTATGTGTGTGCGTAGTGGTTTTTGAGTTACGGTTGTTGTGACGAGTTCGGGGATAACTCGGAACAATCCTTAGTTCTAACATATGGTTAGGATCAGGTGGTCGGGATTGGTTGTGTGCTCCTTCATAAGGTGTATTGTCATATAAGTGGATCAGCACCCATTGACAAAGTCCTTTTAGGCTCTGCCGAGTAAGCGGATAAGACCCCATCGGCAGACCCACAAGAACTCTTGGCCATAGATCATATATCTCGCTAAAGTTTTCTTGAGGTGATTGCAGACTACTGGGCAAACACCCCCACGAAGTCTACCACCTATCAGGTAGGAACCAGTTTTATTTATACCTACAACATATGTTGTTTACCTGTCTATTCCATATAGAAGCTCTCTCTTACCCTCCACCGAAGGGTACCAATCAGCTATGTATATATCTGACAGGTAAGTGATTGTATGAAAATGATATTGTTATGTTACAATAAAGTTTCATACATACTTACCTGGCAGTATATACAATTAAAGCCCACCAGCCTCCCCAGCAGGAGACAGGTGGAGAGAGAAAATATGATAGAAAACGGGGATGGTTCCTAGTCCTGCCGCCCAGGGCAGGCCGGTAGATCACCTGACCATACCTGTAGCGAGTGGCGCTGCCGAAATTTTGAATTTCTGTCGGGGACGACGGAAGTCTTAGCTATGTATATATCTGTCCAGGTAAGTATGTATGAAACTTTATTGTACATAACAAATATCATTTTTTTTCTAACCACTCTAGCTACGGCCAAAGAGGGTTAGTGAGGTTTTAGCCATCATCAGAGTTTTGGTTTCTTTAGAGGACATAATTCGGGGGTCCTCTAAGCCTTCCGTTCTTGCTAAGAACGAAAACCCGTTCTAAACCTTGGCCCAGAAGACCTGGAGATCAAGGGATGGCACAAAAAATTATTGGGCAGAGCCACAGAGAGTCCTGTGCCCACTGTCGGGACTCTCAAGTTTTATCTTGATAAAACTAAAGAAAGTCGAGGTCATTAGGACAATCTGCGGTGTTCCGTAAAAAAGACCAGACTTGCCCATGTCGAAGAAACGCCCTGGGCGTTATTTTTAAGGAGTCTTTCTAAGAGGCTCATTCGTCATGTTTGAACAAAGATATGAAACCTTTTAAAGTAAAGGCTCAGGTGAGGGTGTGGGCGCGGCCTCGGAAGCATTTCAACAGAGCATGCCCACTCAGTAATATCCTGAGTGCCACGTTTGAGCGAAGCAACTCTGTGTTCGCTTCACACTCCCGACGGGATGTGAAGACGACATATGAGATCTGCGAGTCGCTAGGACCATACATATCCGTATATTATTGGAAGCAGGAAGCAGCACGAATCCTATCCTATAGAAAAGGGATAGGTGTGCTTTTAACTTTGAAGGGTTGGTCGCTTGAGGTGCTTTCCCTTTCGTTAGCCTAGAAGTTATGGGACTAACTTCGATAGGTTAGGTCAGGTGGTGGTTTTAGCTTCGTTGCCCTCACAGTATGGTCAAATATGGTCTAGTCCACATTGGTGGTCCACGCTCCCGTTGACAGATCATCTAGAGCGCACCAATACCACAGGTCACTACCTTGTTGGCAACTCTAGTAAAGCAAAAGCAGACTTCGGTGACAGTAATCAAGAAGTCAGCTATGCTAACAGGTAAGGAATCAAGATGTCAATCATCTGCACTTGAGGTGTTTCCTAATCCTTCTATTCTGTCATTCCCACCTCCAATGGTGGGATTCAGCTATATATATATGACAGGTAAGTTTCATGAACAAACTGTTATTGTTATGATACAATAAAGTTTGTTCATACTTACCTGGCAGATATATATAATTAAAGTACCCACACCTCCCCTCAGGGGACAGTGGTATGAAAAATCTGAATAGAAAATGGGAATGATTCCTGATATCCGCCTCCCCAGCGGCGGGATGGGTACTAACCCACCACCTGGCCGCCCACTGCGTGTGCGGGAGTTTTGAAATTCTGTCGGACTTCGGAGAATACAGCTATATATATATCTGCCAGGTAAGTATGAACAAACTTTATTGTATCATAACAATAACATATTCCATCCCATTCCAGAGGTGCAAGTGTCTAGATATCGGCACTGATAAGTACCAAAAATAGCTGATTTTCGGTTATTGGTGATTTTCGCTTATCGTCGTGCCGTCAGAATGGAACCCCCGCTGATAACAGGGGACTCCTTGTATTAAGCTTTTTTTTTTATCCCCTTCCAACCTTGAAGCCATTCTTAAAGGATTGTTTGTTCATGAAACTTACCTGACAGATATATATATAGCTGTATTCTCTGAAGTCCGACAGAATTTCAAAATTCGCGGCACACGCAGTGGGCGGCCAGGTGGCAGTACCCATTCCCGCCGCTGGGAGGCGGATATCAGGAACCATTCCCATTTTCTATTCATATTTTTTCTGTCGCCGGTCGGTAAACAACTGTTTACAGACCTCCGCCTAGGATTTTGAAACTTCATTAGCCGCTTAAGTATCCTAATTATTCTTTCGATTATTGACTTGGATTTGTGGCTAGGCATACGCTATCATAAGTTAAATTTTTTCATTGCATATGATGTCTGAAGCTAGTTAGCCTAGTTTCAGACTTTGTTGTCTGCATGGGGTAAGGTGAGGCTACCGGAACTTTCGGTAGACACTCGCTTAGTATATATGACGTTTACATGTTTTCTTTGCATAAAGATCAATGTAATTGTGTAATGTGTGACTGATTACGGAAGAAGTAGGATTCATGTACGCATTTTAGAGCGTGTTAGAATCAGGAGTTTTCCTCCACAGTAAACAGAAGTTAGAAATAATGAACCTTCTAACCTCCTGTAGGATTTATTTTGCCTAACCCTGTGGTATGGCTTACGGGCCTAGAAGAAGTGTCTGCTAGAGGATTACATCAAGTAATCTTAGACAAAAGTGCTCGCTCTCCAATCAGTGTTGTGAAGTGTAGTGCCCCTTGTGTTGTGGAGGGGGCGTCAGATCGGCCCCATAATGCCTCTAGGCCTGGACCTCTGTCGGACTCCCAGGACTCAGGGAGAGGGCATGTCGAAAGCCGCAAGAGGGTTACGGGGGCTCCCCACCGATCTGGCGTCCCTTCGGCAGGACCTGTTGACGCTTCCCAGGCTGCTAAAGATCGTGCACGTGCACGAATCTTGAAGGATTGCTTCTCGTCCTCCGAGGCGTCCTCGCGCAAGGGTTGGAAGCACTCGGAAGGACTCGCGCCCTCTAAGAAGCTTTAGAGAAGAGGACGCTTCACGTCCTCTCTCTCGTCAGGAGGGACATCAGATCGGCCCCATAACGCCTCTAGGCCTAGACCTCTGTCGGACTCCCAGGTCAGGGACCAGGGAGCATGTCAAAAGCCGAAGGAGGGTTACGGGTTTTTCATGCTGATCTGGCTTCCTTTCGGCAGGTCTGTTGTCGCTTCCCAGGCTGCCGAAGATCGAGCACGTGCACGAATCTTGAAGGTTTGCTTCTCGTCTCGAGGCGTCCTCCCACACAGGGGTTGGAGCTCTCGGAAGGACTCGCGCCCTCTTAAGAAGCTTTAGAGAAGAGGACGCTTCACGTCCTCTCTGCTCGTCATGAGAGGTGAAAGAGTCCTGTGCCCTGTCAGGGCTCTCAAATTTTATTTACATAAACGAAGGAAGTAAGAGGTCCTTCGGGTAATTTATGGTGCTCAGGAGAGAACACATCTACCCTTTTCGAAGAATGCACTGGCTCTTTTCCTAAGGGACATTATTAAGGAGGAGGCTCATTCATCTGCCAGAAGAGTGATTTGAGCCTCCTGCGAGTGAACGCTCATTTATACATTATTAAGGAGGCTCATTCATCTTGCCAGAAGAGTGATTTGAGCCTCCTGCGAGTGAACGCTCATGAAGTTAGAGCTGTTTCAACCTCGCTAGCATTCCAAAAGAATATGGTAATCAAGGACATTCTTGATTCCACCTTTTGGAGGAGCAACTCAGTATTCGTCTCCTCTCCTCATGGCTCCTATATGTTATGTAACGTTCGCTTTACCTTCGAAAAAGGATGTTTGTTCAAGCTGATAAGTTTGACGTCCGGCAAGCTGCTTTGCACAGTCAAACAACTTATCTCTGGTTCGGCATAAGAAGGGCAATTTAGACGTGAGGAAGCTTTTGGAGGTGCTCGACGTCCTACAAGTAGAGACGTTCTCCAGGACGCTCGGCAAGCACCTTGCGAGGGTGTCTTTCGGACGCGTCGGTTCGTTTCCTTTGCTGAGTGTGTTTCTGGAGATGTTCTTTTGCATTACTAAGACGCAAGTTGTCGCACAGGTGGGCACTGTCTTTGTAAGAAGGTATGAAGGTCTTTAAGGCCCGTCTTGAAGACGAAAGCCGTACGTCTTCCTTTAGTGTTCACACACTTCAGGAGCAGCGTGCGGCTCTCCATGGAGACTCGCATGAGGACCGTCCCTTGAAAATATTCAACGTCCTACGCAAAACGCGGTACGTCATAACTTGAGATGTTGGCAAGGTCGCTCGCCAGGACACCTCTTGGCGGCCTTGCATGCATCAGGGTGCTCAACGAGATCCTCTCTGAAATGTCGTTCAGAACACTTGGTGTTTCTCTGCACAGACACACTCGCAGCTAAGCAGGACGTTTTTTGAGGACGCTCAGGCAGGACGCTTTTGAGGACGCCTCAGCAGGACGCTCAGCAGGACGCTTATGAGGACGCTCGGCAGACGCTTTATGAGACGCTTTTGTGGACATTCGCCAGGACGCTTCGGTGGAAGCTCGGCAGGACGCTTTGCGAGAGAAAAAGACTTGTAGACGGCGTCTTATTGCTGTTCAGGACGTTTCTTGGGACGCTTGACGCTTTCTAAACGCTCGTCAAGAGGAGGTTTTTCAGGACTCTCCACAGGACATTCCTTTACAGAAATTTTTTAAAAAAGGATTCGGAGTTAGTGGAGAGACATACCGAATTTTTTTTCTTCGATCCCTCCTGCCTCTTCATCGATTTCTCTGAGAATTGGGAAGATTATATACTCGATTCCTGGGTGACTTTCGGTCATGTTAAAGGGTTTTCCCCTATTAGCAAAGTGCTAATTGTTTTGTCTAGTAAGGACGTTTTCACCCATTGTCAAGATACTTAACGTTATGTCTTTTAAGTGGGGGACCCCTCATAAATGGGGTAGTTCTCATTGACATAGATTTTAGCGTTTTTATCGTTAAGCGGATAAACTCTCATTAACAAATTTCGGAAGAGCTCTCATTCATTTCAGAGGCTCATCCGGGGAGTAAGAAAAAGACTTGTAAACTAGATCCAGGAAGTCTTATGTCCAATATCATAAGAACATTGAACGGTCCTTTTCGATCCTCGGTTCTCACTTGATGGTCTCTGTTCGAATATTACTCCCTTCTCTTGGCAAAGAGTCAAGGAGTTCTTTTAAAAAGTCTCATTCTTAGAACGTGGACAGTCTTTTTCCTTTCTTTCTCTTTTTCTCGTCGAGGAAAGATGTAGTAGAGAATTCGATGTTTCAATTACTACAATACTTACGTAGTTTTATCTTTGCGTCATTTTTGCTAACGCATGGGTCAAGTCATATACGCATATCGTATTTACCTCTACGGATAGAAGCCGAAAGAACTGTTGTTCTAATGTATTTAATTGACACTCCCTTCAACCTTCCAAGAGTTTTCGGAGTAAGAACAACTCTTAAGGTATTGTTACGACAACACCAACTCAGCTTCGGTATTTAGCGAATTCTGTTTCGTTTAAATATGCCTGCTTGAGAGTTTCCTTTTGGCTCGACAATATCATACCTATTCCTTCGTTAAAGGGAGTAGCTGGCAACTCAGGAAGATAGTGCGAGACGATGAATGAACAAGGCTGCTGTTACTGTGATCTACGCAGTACCGGCTAGCTCTGTGACATGCGCGGTTGGTTACGTCTCTCTCCCTTGGCGGGAATGGCTGACTAGCCGTCTCTCTGCCCTACAATCATGGATTTTAGCCTCGGGTTGAGGAAATTTCTAGTAATCATGAATGAGCATGCCTTCCGTTTACTTAGAAAATTTCAACAAGATATCTCTTATACCTGTTGCGTGCGGTTTTACCGCACTGTAACAGAATTCTGTACGAGTCTACCGCGGCATAGCACTATAATAATGCTGCTCCTGCTTATGCAAAGCGCAGCCTTATTTAGGGAAGGAAGCAGGCTGAGTGAGGGAATGGATGAGTTTGCTGGGACCATTTCCTCGCTGGAGAAGCTTGTTTTCCCTGAATAAACAGCAATTCAGACCTCTACAGTTTTTCCTCACGGAGAAATTGGAAGGAATAACATCAAAGATCTAGTAATAATTCTAATTTTCTCTCAACGGCTTGAGGATCAAAACCTCCCCAGGTGGATAGCGAGAGGGTACCAGACATCCGAACAGAGGAACAGATGTCGGGCACATTGTCTGAAAGAATTGGAGCCAATTTGGTCGGCTCTCCAGTTCCTCGAAGAGTGAGTTTTTGATCGAGTGGTCCAAATCATCTCGGATAATTTCTCAGCTCTCTCATAGCTCAAGAAGAGAGAGTTGGTTATGGGCTTCGGCCCGGAACGTAACGATCCTCAAGAGGTTAGTTAAACTAGTGCACGTCCGTGCGGGTCTTCTCGATCGAAGGCAGCAACTACTGACGTCTGAGTAATTCCTCACTTAGAAGTATGTCGTAAGTTGAGGAGAGACTGAGGGCGTCCTTGTCGTTAAGTTTTCGTAATATTTGAAGACGAAGGAGCTTCCTCTTAAGTTGTTCCCTTATTCATGATCCTAGAGGATTAGCATTAGTCGCCACCATGTTGGCCTTTAAGAGGTTGGATTCACAGAGGTCATGTAATTCAGAGAGAATTGTCCAAAGACCCTTCCCGAGAGAATCTGGTGTAATCTAACATCGTCACTTAGTGAAGTATCTAATATCTCTCCTCTCTGAGTCTGAAGGCGTTCAGACTATCGAGAAGCGATAAGATCTTCAAGATTAATGGCAGTCTCTTGGCCAAGGCAAAGCAGTGCTGCCTATTTTTCAGTGTTCAATCGGAGGGGGCCGTTTCTGGAGATAGTGAAGGGAAATGAACTGTTCCTCCACCCTCGACCTCTGGTGAATTTCTTTAATGGTTCTATCTTTCCGTCTGAAGTATGAGATAAGCTAGAAGTCCTAACTATTGTAGAATATGCAAATATGTTGTTGACGGCCTCTAGGCTCAGAGATTCGGTTCTGTTCAAACAACAAAGCTTCACGATCTTTGAGGTCTGTGGAGATTTGAAATTCTCTGGATCGAAGGTTCCGGCATGGAACTTAGATGTAGTCTGAGTTTCTGATGCCAAGAGCATTTCGAACCTATCCTTTCTGTGAACTTAATACACGTGACCAAAAGGCTAACATTCTAACCGCTCTAGCCACGGCAAAGAGGGTTAGTGTGGTTTTAGCCATCATCAGAGGTTTTGCTTTAAAGGACATAATGCGGTCTGTCCTCTAAGCCTTCCGTTCTTGGTAAGAACGAAAACCTGTCTAACCCTTGACCCGAAGGCTTGGAGACCAAGGGTATGGCACAAATTATTGGGCAAGGGCAGTAGAGAGTCCTGTGCCCTGTCGGGTCTCTCAAGTTTATCTTGATAAAACTATAGAAAGTCGAGGTCAACAGACAATCTGCGGTGTTCCGTAAAAAGACCAGACTGGTTCATGTCCAAGAACACCCTGGGATTATAGTCAAGGAGTTCTTTTAAGAAAGTCTCATTCATTGTTTGCATAAAGATTTGAGATTTTTTCTTAATATGAATGCTCAAGAGGTGAGGGCGCGGCCTCGGAAGCATTTCAACAGAGCATGACACTCAGTAACATCCTGAGTGCCACTTTCTTTAGCGAAGCAACTCTGTGGTTCGCTTCACACTCCCGACGGGATGTGAAGACGACATTTGAGATCTGTAAGTCGCTAGGACCATACATATCCGTAGATATATTTTTGGGGGCAGGAAGCAACACGAATCTTATCCTATAGAAAAGGGATAGGTGTGCTTTTTAACTTGAAGGGTTGGTCGCTTGAGGCGCGTTCCTTTTTCTTTAGCCTAGAAGTTATGGAACTAACTTTGATAGGTTAGGTCAGGTGGTGGTTTTAGCTTCGTTGCCCTCAGAAGTATGGTCATATGGTCTAGTCACATTGTGGTCACGCCCCCGTTGACAGATCATCTAGAGCGCACCAGCATTACAGGTCTCTACCTCGCTGGCAACTCTAGTAAAGCAGAAGCAGACTTTGGTGACAGTAATCACGAAGTCGGCTATGCTACAGGTGAGGAACCAAGATGTATAATTCATCTACTTAATTTAGTTTCCTAAAATCCTATTCTGTCTCTTCCCACCATCCGAAGGTGGGATTCAGCTATATATATAATCTGTCAGTAAGTTTCATGAAACAAAATGTTATTGTTATAATACAATTAAGTTTGTTCATACTTACTGGCAGATATATATATTAAAGTACCCACCCACCTCCCCTCAGGAGACAGTGACACTGATAAAATATGAATAGAAAATGGGAATGGTTTCTGATATCCGCCTCCCAGCGGCGGGAATGGGTACTACCACCTGGCCGCCCACTGCGTGTGCCGCGAATTTTGAAATTCTGTCGGACTTCAGAGAATACAGCTATATATATATCTGCCAGGTAAGTATGAACAAACTTAATTGTATTATAACAATAACATATTAACTTCTGTCATAGGTATATGTAATGCTCTAAGTGCCTTTGGGGCAGTCAGTCCAGGAGGATCAGACCCAGCATTGGGAGCAGAGCTTGAGATGATACTCAAGCTTAACACATCAGTTACTAGAATTTTACTGGAGAGGACTTATGCCATTCTAAGAATAATCAATACCACATTTTAGGTCGGGTTGGCAACCTCTGGCCTGCAGGCCACATCCAGCCTGCAAAGGATGGCCTTCCGACCACCAAATTAGTACTGGACTAATTATTGAACAGTTGTTACCTAGTTAAAAGGGTTGAGAGATCTTTGTAGCCAATTTAATCATGGCCCCTCTCCAAGAAACTGCATAAATGGCTTGCACTCTCATGAAGGTTTCCGACCCCTGTTCTAGGTTATGAATGGCTCATTAACCAAAGGTGTAGTCTAGATAGACTAAAATGATTGCCCTCAGAATCCCTCATCCCTCATAAAAAGAGGCTAAGAATCTTAGGAGGAAATACATCAGAAATGATTAAACATTAAGGCTTTCCCAGCTGAAATTTTCAAAGACCACATTTTACATAGAGACCAGTTTCCTGTTCCTGGCAAAACATGGAAAAATTTAACTATAGAGACCATGACTTTCTCCTTTTGAGAATATGTAAATCCCCAGGCTCAGGAAGCATTTGGTACTCTGTCAGTTGTTTCTCACAATTTGTAAATGTAATATCTTCACTACCAGCAGATGAAGCATGCTCAAGAGTTAAGCTTTATATTGCTAGGAAGCACTTTGCAGTTTTAACTTCTATTTTTTAATTTTTTACATTTTTTTGCATTCTGTATACAAGACTTGCGTATATATATTTGTCCTTAGCTTGTGTTTATGAAGATAGTTAAGTGAATTTGTTGACAAGGTCTTTGATGTGTGTATGTGTCCTTTATGAATTGGCCTGTAAACCCAAGAATCATCATTAGTATTTGCTATTAGGCATGTAGAAGTTACAGTTACTGTCATTTGATTAAACTAACAATGATTGGCAAGCTGGGTACACAGGTTCTTTAAGGATATTTACTAGAGTAAATTTGTTAAGTTCGTAAGCCATATTTTTGTTTAAATTATATAATTTTCATTTATTTAAAAGTCAATCCTTTGAACCAGCCTTGTGAGTCATGAAATATTTACTTGTGTACTGTTGACACTATAAATTTATCCCTGAATTAGCTTCGTCTATTCTAGTAGACAGTGAAGTCTGTGCAGTAGGTTAATTTTGCTTGCTCTAGAAGTACTTCCAGCTATAATGTACAGAATTTATGTTAAAATCCATTTCTGCAGCGTATGTAAAGTGGGTTGCAGAATATGGTGAAGCCTTTGATGATTTATCAGTTCTAACAGGTTTATATAACAAAATCACTAGTTTGATGCATAAAGTCAAAAGAATTCATATATATATGGTGTGAATGGATTTTAAAATAATTTTCTTATGGCTTTCAGGTGTGTATCCTTAGGGGATGAGAGATTCAACCATGGCAATGGACAATTCTGTTGTTAATGCCAAGGAGACATTCCAAATACTCATGGAAATTTCCAAATTGTTAAATACAGGTATGATTAGTTTAGTCTGTGTACTTAACATTAATTTTTTTACTCAGTGATGTGATTGAAATAGCGAATAACATCAATGATTTCAGAAAAAACGATTTCAGTCCCGAGTAGTTGTCCCAAACTCTTGTCAGCATTTCATGTATAAATATGCCATCACAAATAAGCACTGTCAAATGCCCTTAATAATTGAAGTCATGGATGTCAAGTTCTTGCACTGATTATCAGTGTAAGTATTTGGCTCCCCACTCTCAAACTCCATTTAACAAGAAAATCAGCCTGTACCATAACATGACATGCAACAAGTTGATGGTGGTGTACAGGTATTGTCAGCTGTCAGTACCTGTGTCCATACCATCTTTGACAGCAACAACAAGATGGTTATCTTTCTGTATTGACCCCTGTTCTGTATAAATGTAAATAATATTATAATATTTTTCATGAAGTAGTTACATCAGGTGTTGTTTTCCTTATCCATTATTTTCCTCTGACTTTTGTTAAAAATATGCAAATTCTGTTTGTTCATAGAGGGTTTTTAAGAGATGATATATGCTCGGTTTCTGAATTTTGTATGGTTGATATGCATTTTATGTGGAAATGCATAAGCAGTAGAGGTTACTTCTGACAGTGTACCTTTCACTATATTCCGTAAGGAATGTTACTGATTCTTAGATATGTTCCATTGAGCTTCAAACTGTGCTGCTTTCTGTCTTTAACCCATTATTCTGTTCCTTTGGCCTCCTCACACTTGGTTGTCCAACTTTTGCTCGTCCCTCATAACTTGGGCGACTTAAGTAAGGAGGGTAGTTTTTTTTGTATGAATTTTTTTTGAAGGTTTGGTAAAACTTCGGTTCCCTAGGAGTTCAAAGCTGAACAATGTTGCCTTGGTTAGAACAGCTAGAAGATAAACACTTAGTGAGATGCTTGATTACTAAAGATTGGGAAGACTACAATCAGTTTAGGAGTAACATTGGAACATATGTTGAATCACTTCTTTGTCCAAGTTTTGTGACTGTTTTTATACTTGTCAGTCTGATTGGAAATGAGTAATCTTTTTTTTTTGTGACTGTTTTTATACTTGTCAGTCTGATTGGAAATGAGTAATCTTTCTGTTTGCTTTGTTGACCTAGTTTTTGTACATGAGTTGATAAATGGCCTTACTAGATTGTTTCCTGAGCTCAGGTAAAAGTTTTTCAACTTTGGTTGTGGTAGTTTTGTGACAGGTGATTAAATGGGGGGAAAAGTGAAAAAAGAAAGGAGAGTGGGGACAAAAGGAAATTAAGAATGCAATGAA
>NC_061097.1:40385535-40496092 GCF_015104395.2 Macrobrachium nipponense
AATAACCATTCTGTTTCAGCCCGTTCACATCTTGCTAATCCCTCTAGTTCTGCTTCGGAAATAGCAGAACTTAGAGCTTCCCTTCAGAAAATGCAGGAAAAAGTTGCAGCATTGGAAGGTAAGGAAAGTGAATGTGGCAGTGATATTAGTGTCCCAGTGTAGTGGACGGGGGCGTCTGGTCGTCTCTGCGACGCTCCCAGGCCTAGACCTCTTCCAAGCTCCCTGGCCCGGAGGAGAAGGAAAGTCGAAAGCTGTACGGGGGTGTGGAGAATCCCCAACGATCAGGCGTCCCTTCGGCAGAATCGATCGTATCGACTGCCAAAGACCGCTATAGGAAAAAGCATCCTTCGGAGAGTGCTTTTCGTCGTCGAGTTCGCCTTCGCCGAGAAGAGGATGGAAGGAGTCGAATCTTTCCCGTCCTTTGAAGAGGAGTAAGAAAGAGCACGAGCTCAATTCGAGTCCCGAGCGCTTCTCAGAAGGAGGAGCACCTTCGGTAATAAAGAGGGCGAGAATACAGTCAGACTCTGGGTCTGGAAGAGATCCTAGAGCGCCTTCCAGATCTCCCTCTCCTAATGCGGAAGATTCCTCAACCAAGAAAATTTTGAAGAATATGCAAGAGCAATTAGCCTTGTTAGTAGGAACTCGTTATAAGGAGCCTACTCGTAAGAAGGATGATAGGCTTCCTATTAAAAGATCTAAATACATATCTCCTGCCAGGCGCGACGCATCCTTCAGGGGAGTTGTCGCACAGGCGGCCATCTCTGGGGGGGCGGTGCGCTAGACAGGAGAGAGGTAAGAAAGGAATCTACTCCTGTCAAGAGTAGGGCGCCAACCAGAAGCCAGACTCCGAGTAGGCGCAACGAGCCAGTACAAGATTCAAGATCTTCAATCAAGCGCCAAGAGTTACCTGAAGAGGAAGATCCTGTTAGGAGTAGAGCACTTGTGAGACGGAAAGCGCCTACTAAACATCAGACGCATGCTAAGGATCAAGAGTATTCGGAACGGCGTACTCCTACAAGACACCAGGAGTCGTCGGGCCTAGATACTCCTCCCAGGCGCCAGGAGTATTCGAACTAAATACCTCTCAGGCGCCAGGAGTATTCGGAAGCTTATACTCCTCTCAGGCGCCAGGAGTCTCTGCACTTAATACTCCTCCCAGGCGCCAGGAGTATTCGGAACTTAATACTCCTACCACACGCCAGGAGTATTCTGAACAAAATGCGCCTTCTAAAAGCCAGGAGTATTCGAGGCGCTTTGCGCCTGCCAGGCGCCAGGAGTATTCCAGGCGCGTTACTCTCCCAGGCGCCAGGAGTATTCCGAAGCTTATACTCCTCCCAGGCGCCAGGAGTATTCGGAACTTAATACTCCTACCACGCGCCAGGAGTATTCTGAACAAAATGCGCCTGATAAAAAGCCAGGAGTATTCAGGCGGCCTTTGCTGCCTGCCAGGCGCCAGGAGTATTCCAGGCGCGTTACTCCCTCCCAGGCGCCAGGAGTATTCGAAGCTAATACTCCTACCCAGGCGCCAGGAGTACTCGGAACTTAATACTCCTACAACGCGCCAGGAGGATTCTAAACAAAATGCGCCTACTGAAAGCCAGGAGTATTCGAGGCGCTTTGCGCCTGCCAGGCGCCAGGAGTATTCCAAGCACGTTACTCCTCCCAGGCGAGATACTCCTACTGTACACCAGGCGCATTCCTCGGAAGAGCCTGACACTCGTAAGAGAGTAAGAGAAAGAGTCAGTAGAAAGAAGAGAACCTTCTCCTTCCGAGCCTATCAACCAGAAGATGCCTCGGAGGACGAAATGAAGGAAGGATCTTCTAATTATAAAGTTCTTTCGTCCCTTTTGTTGGAGGAATATGGAGACTCTTTGACGCCAGCTGCTCCCCCTTCGCCACGCTCGCAGTTTTCAAGCACGAAAAACACTCAACGTCTTCCTCTTTCCTTAAAATGAAGCCTGCCATTTCTATGAGGAGAGCTACAATCTCTTGACTCCTGGTTCAAGAAGAAGAAGGAGTTAGGAAGGACGGTCTTTTGTATGCCTCCCGCTAAACAAATTACAGGGAGGAGAGGAATTTGGTATGAAACGGGAGAGGATATGGGACTATCTCTGTCCGTTTCAGCTGAGTCAGACTTCTCGAGTTTGGTGGATTCGTCGAGAAGGCACGCCTTGAATGCAGCGAAGGTTACATGGGGGGCTTTCGGAAACGGATCACCTCATCAAGGGACTTTTTCATACTTTAGAAGTTTTTAACTTCTTAGATTGGTCCCTTGGGGTTCTGGCCAAGAAATCTCAAGAAAATGAACAACTCGACCCAGAAACCCTGAATTGCATCCTCGCCTGTATTGATAAGGCTGTTCAGGATGGATCGGCTGAGGTATGCTCCCTATATGGTGCAGGAGTTTTAAAGAAAAGGGCGGTGCACAGTGCTTTCCTCACGAAGGCCGTCTCTCATTCACAGAGAGCCGCATTATTGTTTGCGCCTCTCTCTGAAAACCTGTTTCCCTCACAGTGGTGAAGGACATCGCGCATTCTCTGACGGAAAAGGCCACCCAGGATCTCCTTAGACAATCCTCAAGGAAGAATAGGCCTGTGGCTAGTGAGGAAAAGAAAGTGGCTCGCCCAGCTCAGAAACAGCCCTTTCGAGGAGGTCTTCCAACTAGACCGATCGCCAGAAGGAAGTCAACCGATAAGAGGGCAGGTCTTCCTTCCGTTCCTTTAAGAAAGGGAAGTGAAAATTCTGTCCTCCAGACACCCGTAGGAGCCAGGCTACATTTATTTTGCGAAAGCCTGGGAAGACTAGGAGCCAACACTTGGACGATGTCGATTATCAAGAAGGGGTATCGCATCCCATTCAAGGACATTCCTCCCTTGACAACATCTCCGAGGGAATTGTCCGCCAGATACAGGGGACCCTATTCTGAGGGATACTCTTCGTCAGATGGTGGAAACAGATGTGGGACAAAAGAGCAATAGAACTGGTGCTGGATTGCAACTCCCCGGGGTTTTACAATCGCTTGTTTCTTGTAACAAAAGCCTCGGGGGGATGGAGACCGGTACTGGACGTAAGTGCGCTGAACAAATTCGTCGAACAACAGAAGTTCAGCATGGAAACGTCTGCCTCAGTCCTTGCAGCACTGCGGCAAGGGGATTGGATGGTGTCCTTAGACCTTCAGGGACGCATACTTTCCACATCCCGATCCACCATTCGTCGAGGAAGCTACCTTCGATTTATGTTCGAAGGAAGAAATTATCAGTTCAGGGCCCTGTGTGTTTTCGGCCTGTCCACGGCTCCTCAAGTCTTCACAGACGTGATGAAAAATGTAGCAAGGCACTTACATTTGAAAGGGATAAATGTCTCCCTGTACCTGGACGACTGGCTCATCAGAGCCAGGTCTCAAAAAGCAGTGTTTGGAGGACCTGCGAACAACACTGGAATTGACAAAGTCTTTGGGATTGATCGTGAACCTCGAGAAGTCTCAGATGATCCCAGCCAGAACGTGGTTTATCTGGGGATTCAGATGGATTCTCGGGGGTTTCGAGTTTTTCCATCTCAAGAGAGAATAAAGAAAGGCTGTGCCACAGTATCGAACTTTCTAGGGAAGGAGCGCACTTCAGCGAGGGAATGGCTGAGCCTTCTGGGAACCCTTTCCTCGCTCGAACAGTTCTTTCTCCTAGGAAGATTACATCTTCGACCGCTTCAGTTTCTTCCTAAGAAGAAGTTGGAGTTGGAAGACAGGTCAGCTCTCGGACACGTTTCCAATCTCGGAAGAGATAAAACATCATTTGTGAAGTGGTGGTGGTTCCATTAAAGGAAAACAAAGGAGTGTCCCTGCAAGTACGGAACCCAAGCCTGACATTGTTTTCAGACGCCTCGGAGGCGGGCTGGGGTGCAACATTGGGACCCAGAGAAGTGTCAGGCACCTGGTCGGCAGAACAGGTGTCCATGGCACATAAATTGCAAAGAGCTCTTAGCGATTCACCTAGCACTAAAGAGCTTCGAACACTTAGTCAGAGGAAAAAGTCGTGCAGATAAATTCAGACAATACGACAGCTCTGGCTTATGTCAAGAAGCAAGGAGGGACGCACTCTTTTGCTCTGTACGAGCTGGCACGGGATCTACTGATTTGGGCGAACCAAAGGAAGGTAATTCTCCTAACAAGGTTTGTTCAAGGGGAGAGGAATGTGAGAGCGGACAGATTGAGCAGGAGATTCCAGGTCCTTCCCACAGAGTGGACACTCCACTCAGAAGGTCTGTCAGAGCCTTTGGCTCCTTTGGGGGAAGCCTCAAATAGATCTTTTCGCCACGTTCCTCTCCAAACGGATAGATACATTTTGTGCCCTGGTGGAGGATCCCCGGGCTTATGCAACAGACGCCTTTCTCCTGGGACTGGTCAGGAATAGACGTTTACACTTTTCCCCCGTTCAAGATACTGGGGGAAGTAGTCAGAAAAATTCGTGGCATCCGAAGGAACCAAGATGACTCTGATCGCTCCGTATTGGCCAGCTCAAATTTGGTTCACAGAGGTGATGGAATGGACAGTGGACTTCCCCAGATCTCTTCCAAACAGAATAGATCTGCTCAAACAACCCACTTCGAGAGGTACCATCAAAATCTACCCGCTCTTGCTCTGACTGCCTTTCGACTATCGAAAGACTTGTCAGAGCGAGAGGGTTTTCTCGCCAGGCAGCAAACGCAATTGCTAGAGCCCGCAGATCATCTTCGAGGCGGTGTACCAATCGAAGTGGGAAGTTTTCAGAAACTGGTGTAGGTCGAAGAAGCTGTCCTCTTCCAGTACCTCTGTGACCGAAATTGCAGATTTCCTTCTGTTTCTTAGACAAAAGTCGCATCTCTCAGTACCAACTATTAAGGGGTACAGGAGTATGCTCTCAGCAGTCTTTAGAAACAGAGGATTAGATCTAACGAATGATAAGGATTTGCACGACCTCATTCGTTCATTCGAAACATCTAAATCACTTGTACCTAAGGTTCCAAGCTGGAACTTAGATGTGGTTCTTAAATTTCTTTCATCAGATGAATTCGAACCACTTCACACTGCTTCGTTCCGTAATATCACTAGAAAGTGTTTGTTTCTGATCTCTCTTGCAACGGCAAAAAGAATCAGTGAGTTGCACGCCCTTGAATCAAGAGTTGGCTTCAAAGGAGACTCCGCAATTTGTTCATTTCAGTCCCTTTTTCTGGCCAAAAATGAAAACCCTTCGAATCCCTGGCCCAGGAGCTTCGAAGTGAAAGGACTTTCTAGTTTGGTGGGCAGAGAGGCAGAAAGATCCCTTTGCCCAGTTAGAGCTCTAAAATTTTATCTGGACAGGAAGAAGCAGTTGGGGGGTTCGCAGAAAGGTCTTTGGTGCTCAGTGAAAGACCCCAAGAGAACAATGTCCAAGAACGCTTTAGCCTTCTTTGTTAGAAGTGTTATCACGGAAGCTCATAAGAAGTGTCCAGATGATTCTTTTAATCTTCTAAGAGTGGGAGCCCACGAAGTTAGAGCAATCGCAACTTCGGTGGCGTTCCAAAGAAATATGTCACTAAAGAACATTTTGGACACAACTTATTGGAGATGCAACTCTGTGTTTGCATCCCATTATTTAAAAGACGTGCGAGTTACGTATGATAAATGTTTTTTTGTTCGTTAGGTCCGTTTGTGTCAGCACAAACGGTTCTGGGTAAAGGAGAAAGCACCAATCCTTAAAATTATGTACGTAACCCTCTTGTCGGATGTGTTTCTCGGGTTTTTCGGTGTATGGGAGTGTCAGTAGTCGCACAGGCGGCCTTCACTTCTCTTCATTTGAAAATTCGAGTGACATCTGACTATTAGAGGGGTACAAAAATTTTGTTGTTTTTTATTTTTTGTATGTATGAGTTTCGAGTTTGTAAGTTTTTTGTTTTGCAAAGAGTTTGGGGATAACTCTAGGCAATCTTAGAACTAACACGGGTTAGGATCGGGTGATCGGGATTGGTTGTGTGCTCCTTAAATTAGTGCGTGTTGTTCATATAAGCGGATGTGCTCCCATTGACAAACGCCAGTTAGGATTCTGTCGAGTAAGTGGAAGAGACCCCATCGACAGATCCACAAGAACTCTTGGCCACAGATCACTATCTCGCTAAGGCTCTTGATGAATGCAGACTCCTGGGCAGTAGCCACGAAGTCTTCCATCTAAAAAGGTAGGAACTAAGGTTTATTAATACCTACAACATATGTTGTTTACCTGTCTAGTCAGTTAGTTAGCTGTCTCTTGCCCTCCACCAAAGGGTGTCAATCAGCATGTATATATCTGACAGGTAAGTTGAATGTATGAAAATGACATTGTTATGATACAATAAAGTTTTCATACATACTTACTGGCAGATATATACAATTGAAGACCCACCCAGCCTCCCCGCAGGAGACAGGTGGAAGAAGATTGATGATTAGAAAACGGGAATAGTTCCTAGCCCTGCCACCCAGAGCAGGGCGGTAGATCACCTGACCTACCTGTAGCGAGTGCCGCGAAATTTGAAATTCTGTCGGGAACGACGGAGTCGATAGCTATGTATATATCTGCCAGGTAAGTATGTATGAAACTTTATTGTATCATAACAATGTCATTTTGAGAGTCTCTTTCTGCTAAAAAAATAACGGACCTATTTCTTCGTAGAATAGGGTAGCTGGCAACCCAGACATAAAGTTAAGAGACGACGTTCGTAAGCTGCTGCTGTGTCTGTCCTCCAGTCCAACCGAGCCAGTACCAGCTCGTGCGCTGTCATGCGCGGTAGGTTACGTCTCTCTCTCCTGCGGGATTGACTGACTAACCGTATCTATGTGCTGGCGGTTACGTCTCTCCTGCGGGATTGACTGACTAACTGTATCTCTGTCCTACAATCACGGACTTTAGCCTAAGATTGAGGGGATTTCTTACATGAATGAATAAACATTGCATTCGTTTTGCCTTACTATGTTCAACAGAGATACGGGGGTCCTCGAGTTACGATGTTGATCCGTTCTTACGATGCATCGTAACACGATTTTCAGCGTAAGTCGGAACATTGAAAAATACCACATGATTTAATGTAAATACCTATCAATAACAACGAGAGAACAATTCCTTACCTTTATTAGTTTTGATTGGCTTGCACACTGGAGAGGAAGCTGCGGTGCTGGAGAGACTGGGGGAGGTTAGTGAAGAGAAAAAGAACCTCCAGAAGTTGCTGGAGATGCTGAGGCAGGTGATTCAATTATTAGACCACTACGCTGCTTAGTTATCACTGTCGCTTTCATAGGAGCAGATCCTTTCACATGTTCAACGATGCGCTCTTTATCTTTGATAATGGTAGCAACGGTCGAACGGCTAAGGCCAAGCGAGCGGCCAATGTTTGTTGGCGTTTCTCCCTTCTCAGATCGCTTTATAATGTCCACTTAATTTCCATGGTGATGGGCCTTTCTTTTCTTCGATGCACTACCATCAGAAGAGTCCGCTTGCGCTTTGGGAGCCATAACAAAGAGCAAAAAGTTACAAAACGATACAACACGAGGGAGAGAGAGGCAGTGTAAACAACCAAAATGGCGTATGGGCGAGGAATAAGCGTAGCGAAGCGACGCCGTCCTCTCCCCCACAAAGCGTATTCTTCCGCCGTGCGCCCGGAACTAGTTCGCGTTTGTTTACGTTGCTTACGACGCTAAACCGCGTAAGACGGAACGACGCAAAATATTATTTTTTATATTTTTATGGGGGCGCGTTCGTAACCACGAAACATCGTAAGTCGAGACCAGCGTAACCCGAGGACTTACTGTATCTCTTAATCCTTTCTGTGCTCGTTACCGCACGGTATAGAACTACGAGTCTACCGCAACATTGCACTATTATATGCTCTCCTGCTTAGGCAAAGCGCAGCCTTATTAGGGAAGTAAGCATACTCGGGGAGGGAATGGATGAGCTTGCTGGGGACCATTTCCTTCCTGAAGAAGTTTGTTTCCCTGAATAGACTGCAATTCAGACCACAGTTTTTTCCTACCGGAAACTGAAATATTATTCAAGATCTAGGGAATGATTCTGAACATCTCTCAGTGCGTCTATCACCTGAGGTGATAGAAAGAAGGTGCCGGACATCTGGATAGGGTTTCAGATGTCCTGGATCTTAATCTGAAAGAAGTAGAAGCAATTCGGTCGTCCCTCCAGTCCTCGAAACGAGTTTTTGGAACCAGTGGTCCAGATCAACTCTGATATTCCACAGCTCTCTCATATCTTAAGAAGTATCTTCTCTCGGTCCCTGTTCGAGTTTACGAGAAAGAGCCTATTATAACAACAGGCGTAGAATGTAACGATCCTCTAGAGGTTCGTTACAGGATTGCAAAAGTCTGTACGAATCGTCTTGATCGACGGCAGCAACTACTGACTTCCGAGTGGAATCTTTCTTTAGAAGTATGTTGAGAGTTGTGGAGACTTTAGGGATGCCCTTTCATTCTTCTCTTCGATATGTTGAGGACGAAGAGGCTTCTTCTTCTCTGCTCCCTTATTCTCGATCCGGGATCGGTACCATTAAACGCCATCCTATGATATTGAACGGGGATGGATGTTTAGTCTCTTTTCTCCTTTTTCAATCGCTTAGGAAATGTAATAAGAGGATTTCATAGACGTCACAGGGAGCGACAATGACGCTGCCATCGCCCCATGTTGGCCTCAGGATCCTAGATTCACAGAGGTCACGTCCTTCCTAGTTCACTTTTCAAGGACCTTTTCCGAGAGAGTCAGTCTACTCTAACTCGAAAGGTACCTATAACCTCTCCGCTGTGAGTCTGACTACGTTCAGACTATCGAGATGTTGACAGGAATAAGATTACCGTCTTCCCTTTCCGTCTGAAGAATGGGATAAGCTGGCAGTCACAACTATTAAAGAATACGCAAATATGTTGTTGACGGCCTTTGGGCTCAGAGATTTGCTTTCTGGTCAAACAACAAAGCCCTTCACGATCTTTGAGTTCTATGGAATCGAAACTCGCTCACCATCTTACTTTTTGTCTCACCTGTTTTCTCGGAGTCAGACACTCGTGCGAGATCAGGTGACATATAGTAGCCCTGAGTTTCTTGTTGACGAAGTCGGTTGCGTTTATACACCCCCGATGATCGTGTAACATGACCAGGTTGGACTGTCAGGCAATTCTTCCTTCGGGACTGAATCGCCTTTTTGCTCCTTGCTCCTTTCTCCTGGCACCAGAAGCTCGAGTCAGGAGTTACTCAGGATTGTGATTCGCTGACGACGTTGGGTTGCGTTGAATACAACCCCCCAAGGTTTGCTTAGATTGAATCGCCCAGGCAGTCCAGACACTCATCCTTCAGCGAAGAATAGTGCCTTATGGTCTTCAGGGTACAGCCTTGCTGTCCTTGATTCGTCTGACTGGTCAACTGGTCGGTCACCTGACTTTAGTACAGACGGACTGACTGTGCATGTCCAGATCGAAGCTTTCAATATGGAACTTAGACGTAGTCTGAAGTTCTTGATGTCAAGTATTCGAACCTCTCCTACCTGTTAACTTCTTGCATGTTGATCAGGAAGGCCTTCTTCTAACCACCCTAGATACGACAAAGAGGGTTAGTGAGATTTTAAGCCATCGTCACAAGTTTTGGCTTTAGAGAACACAAGGCGGTGTGCTCTCTAAGCCCTTCCGTTGTGGCCTAAGAATGGAAACCCGTTTTTGTCCTTGGGCCAGGAGCTTGAAGCAAGGATGGCACAAGTTAGTGGGCAGGAGCCAGAGAGAGTCCTGTGCCCTGTCGGGTCTCTCAAGTTTTATCTACATAAAACTCAAGAAAGTCGAAGTCATTCGGGCAATCTGCAGTGTTCCGAAAAAGACCAGACTTGCCCATATCGAGGAACACCCTGGCTTAGTGTTAAGGAGTTCTTTCAAAATGCTCCTTCATTGTAATTGTTTGCACAAAGATTTGAAAATCTTTTTATCTGAATGCTCACGAGGTGAGGGCGCGGCCTCGGAAGCATTTCAACAGAGCATGGCACTCAGCAACATCCTGAGTACCATGTTTTTAGCGAAGCAACTCTGTGTTCACTTCACACTCCCTGCGAGATGTGAAGATGGCATATGAGATCTGCTGCTCGCTAGGGCCATACGTGTCTGCAGACACAATCTTGGGGGCAAGAAGTACCACTCATCCTATCCTGTAGAAAATGGTTAGGAAGAGCTCTTAATTTAGTTGTTGAGTCGCCGACAACGGCGACTTCTTAACTCTTAAGCCTTAGTTAACACACCTTAACTTTGGCTAGGTTGGTCAGGTGGTGATATATATATTTATGTATATATATTTATTTTACTTCTTAGCCCTCATGGTATGGTCAATATGGTCTAGTCACGTCGTAGTCTCGCCCCTGTTGACAGATCATCTGGAGTGCACCAGCTATATAGGTCTCTACCTCGCTGGCAACTCTAGTAGCACAAGCAGACTTACGTGGCAGTAACCACGAAGCCAGCTATGCTAACAGGTGGAACCAAGATGTAAATCATCTGCATGCATTTGTTTCCCAAAATCCTTCTATTCTGTCCCTTCCCACCTCCAACGGTGGGATTCAGCTATATATATATATCTGACAGGTAAGTTTCATGAACAAAATGATATTGTTATGATACAATAAAGTTTGTTCATACTTTACCTACCAGATAATATAATCAAGTACGCAACCCACTACCCCTCGGGGACAGTGGAAATAAAAATTATGAATAGAAAATGGGAATGGTTCCTGATACCCGCCTCCCAGCGGCGGGAATGGGTACTAACCACCTGGCCGACCACTGCGTGTGTCGGAAGTTTTTGAAATTCTGTCGGATTTCAGAAAATACAGCTCTATATATATATATATATCTGCCAGGTAAGTATGAACAAACTTTATTGTATCATAACAATATCATTTTTTTCAAAAAATCACAGCGCGTTTAGTTTTCAAGATTAAGAGTTCATTTTTGGCTCCTTTTTTTTGTCATTGGCTGAAGTTTAGTATGCAATCATCAGAAATGAAAAAAATTATCATTATCATATATAAATACAGGCGGTCCCCGGGTTACGACGGTTCCGGCTTACGACGTTCCGAGGTTACGACGCTTTTTCTTAAATATTCAATGGAAAAATCCGTCCTGGGTTACAACGCTTGTTCCGAGGTTACGACGCTGACGCTTCCGACGCTCCGAGTTAACGACGCTTTTAAAAAACGCATGCTATGATAAAAATCCTTAATAGTTTAGCACAGTATATTAATAAAAATAAGTTTCTGGTTAGATTTCAACAAAAATTTTGAGGTTATGATGATTTTCGACACTTTATATGTCGTATTTTTCTATGTTTTTTAGTGACGCCTCATATGCGGAACTAGTTTACGAGCGAATGAATACATACTAGCTTGCGGTGCGCAAAGTTTACATATAACAGTCCAAAAGCGCAAATAATGAAAAAATCATTGCTTGTTTCCAGTAATAATAACAAAACGAAGTTTCTGGTTAGATTACAACGCAAATTCCAAGTATCCAAAGAGAGACATTATCCAGTAATTTGATCAGAGAGAGAGAGAGAGAGAGAGAGAGAGAGAGAGAGAGAGAGAGAGAGAGAGTTAAGGACAGAGAAGTGTTCGTTTCGTTAAACGGCCTCTGACTCATGCTAGGAAATGTTTTGTTGATACTAATATATAAGCCTATTTAAAGATACGTTTACTTTAATTAGTCTATATGATACGTAAATAGTAATCAACTGTTCTTGTAGCCCTCAAGATTTGGCAAAATCACTCCAGGTTGTACATAAAACTTCAAGAATGTAGTGTCCCCACCAGAGGATTACAATAGTTTTTTTACCTTCAAGAACCAGAATTTTTTTATGAAAATAACTCCAGGTTGTACATAAAACTACAGGAAACAACATGTAGTGTAACCAAAGGATTACAAGTAAGGTTTTTATAACTTTTTATTAGTTTAAGACATATTTCCAAACGTCGTTCCGGCTTACGACGATTTTCGGGTTACGACGCGTCTCAAGAACGGAACCCCCGTCGTAACCCGGGGACTGCCTGTAATGCGATACATATATGATAGCACAAAAACGAAATTTCATATATAATTGTATTCAAATCGCGCTGTGGGCAAAACAGTTAAAGGTAACAAGTTACTTTTTTCCGTTGTAATGTACACTAAATTGCGATCATTTTGGTATATACATTGTAAAACATGATAAAAAGCAACACAGAGAAACTATTATCCACACAAAATAATGCATGAATTCGTAACGCTTGGTCGTAAACAATATTTTTTTTCAAAATTCACCATAAATCTAATATTGTCCTAGAGACTTCCAATTTCTTTCAAAATGAAGACAAATGATTGAATATACTATACTGTAAGAGTATTAGCTTACAAATGCAGTTTTCAACCACATCTGATGAGTTAAAGTTGACCAAATGTTGAATTTTTTTATATATTTTTTTTATATGCAATTATTTTGGAAATAATAAGAAAAGCTACAACCTTCAAATATTTTTCATTTTATTCTACATGAAATTGCGCACATTTTCATATATAAAACTCTATGAAATGCCTAATATGAAATGGAGCAAATATTCTGAGAATGGGACGTACGCATTTCGGAGATTTGTGGCGGAGAATCCGCGCGCGGAGGGAAGGAATGTTTTTTTTTTTTAAATTCACCATAAATCTAAATATTGAGCAAGAGACTTCGAATTTGTTTCAAGATGAAGATAAATGACTGAATATTACAGACTGTAAGAGTTTTTAGCTACAAATTTGCGTTTTTTTTTTTTCGACCATTTCGGTAGAGTCAAAGTTGACCGAACGTGGTTTTTTTTCTATTTATCGTGATTTATATGCAAATATTTCAAAAATGAGAAAAGCTACAACCTTCAATTATTTTTTGTTGTATTCTACATGAAATTGCGCACATTTTCATATATAAAACTTTATGTAACGGCTAATTTAAAATGGTGCAAACATTACCACAATCGCACGTATGATTTTTTCGGAAGAGTTACCGCCCGGACGTAAAGAAAATGTTATTTTTTTCATAAATTCACCATAAATCAAAATGTTGTGCTAGAGACTTCCAATTTGTTGCAAAATGAAGGTAAATGCTTGAATATTACAAGAATATAAGCGTTTTAGCTTACGGTATTATTTCAGTTTCAACCATTATGGGAAATCTATTATATTGATATTTTTCCCGAGTAAAGCACGTGATAACAAAACACTTCTTCTCAATACATTATTGTCGCTAATGCATACTTACAGAGAAAAAAAAAGATTAAGTTTTTACCTCGAATTTTTCCTAAGTCGGGAGAGGTGTTTCCTCTACGGTAATGTTTACTTTTAATGAGCCCTCTAACTTACTTTCTTACGCAAACAAAAGCAGTTCCAGTTACTCATTATTGGCTGAGAGGTGTGACATCGTTATGACGTCATGGGTTTCATAACCAATTACGAATGACTTGAGTCGAAAACTAAGTTTCACTAGCATTTCAGCGGAGTAATACAGTTACCTGTCTAGTGTCCACTGGTATCCTTGTTTGACTGAATACTCGAATAATGAAGCAAAAAACGACATTTTGTCTTCCTGTACCTATGGCAGAGGTAGTGGCTGGCCCTTCTGGCATTAATTTTGACAGACCTTCGATTTCCTACCCATTGTTTGCAGTGCAATGTGGTCGTCGGGTACCTGGCCACTTCCTACTTTAAGTTGCATGTCAGGGAACCTTGCAACGGCTTCACGTTTTCCCTCAAAGCACCAGCACATTTTTATCAACCAACAGTTTAAGGTAAGCTTCATTAATTTATAGAGTATATTATAATGGTGGTAGTATAACGATGTATACAGCAGTACCATCACTTTGGATTTGGTTTGATGGATGTTAGGTAGTGGCCTTAAGGGGGGTCCGCAGGGGGGCCGGAGCCCCCCCGCTAGGCCTAGGTAGGGGTACAGGGCCCTAGGTAAGGTTAGGTGGTTGTATTAGGTTCGGTAGTGCCCCGAAAATCACTGTGGCCTTAAGGGGGGTCGCAGGGGGGCGGAGCCCCCCCGCTAGGCCTAGGTAGGGGTACAGGGCCCAGGTAAGGTTATGGTGTGTATTAGGTTCGGTAGTGCCCCGAAAATCACTGTGGCCTTAAGGGGGGGTGGTCGCAGGGGGGCGGAGCCCCCCCGCTAGGCCTAGGTAGGGGTACAGGGCCCCTAGTTAGGTTATGTGGGTTTTGTTAGGTTCTGTGGTGCCCTGAAAATTACTGTGGCTTTAAGGGTGGGTCGCTGGGGGCCCTACCCCCCTCCCCCCGGTAGGCCTAGTTGGGTATGGGGGAGGGGTGCTGGAACATTAATTATTCATTTATTGCAAATATCATTCAATGCCCAACACCCTCCCCCCCCTTCCCCCACCCAAAACCCCGGTTCCCAAAGGGTGTCCCCCATAATTGGTGGGATGAACTAGGGTATACATAGTAAATCTCTAAATCGGTTGGTTTGCAGTCAAAATAAACGTTAAATTCATTGAAACCACACTATTTCTGATGCAACAAATATATTTTTATTGCATTTTTCCAAATTTGGCTGAAACTAAAAATTTACCTAGCTTACAATTACGTTTTTCTACCATTTCGGTAGAGTCAAAGTTGACCGAAGGTTGAAAATTTGTCACTTCTCATTTTTTATATGAAAATATTTCAAAATTGATAAAAGCTACAACCATGGGTTATTTTTAGTTGTATTGTGCATGAAATTGCGCACATTTTCATATATAAAACTTTATGTAATGGCTAATTTAAAATGGTACAAAAATTATGTCAAAGTGACAAAATAATTTCCGAGATGTGTCACAGATACTTTTTAGTGCGGCAAGAAAGAAATTCGCGCTTGCGCGCCTGCGTAACGATTGTAAACAAAACAACACCTTGATCCGTGAACTCTCAGCATCCCCCAAGGCGCTTGATTCAAGAGTTTTTGGCTGGTAGGCCTAAAAAGTATTTTTCCGCGAATTTTTAAAAAAAACTTTTGTATGTCGACGTAAAATACATCCAGTCGGCATCCGAGAGACAAAAAATGTAGACGTAAAATATGTCCAGTCGGCGTTTAAGGGTTAAGTACAGAAGTTGCCTCTCACCCATAGAAAATCTAAAGTATGCCAAATCTTGTGTGTTTTATATTATATTCATATTTTTGATAGATTAAAAGAATTATATATTAAATAATCTTTCTGTTATGTCACAGTACCAACCAGGGAACTGTTTTGAGTCTATTTTAGAGAAACATTTATGTTACAGTGTCAATCTATTTTAGAGAAATCAAAAGAAAAGGTGAAATTTTCATTGGCTGATGTATCATTAACGGAGTGAAGTAGGAGACCTGAAGCTTGCAAAAGCAAGTACTACAAGTTCCAGTTTTATGAAAGAATAGCTTGCAGATGGAGTTGGGACTTGTAAAAGTTATTTCGAGTATTCAGTTATTACTTTAAGTCCATTAGCTCTGTTGAATTCATCTTTGGCACAAAATTAATTTTTCATATAACCTCATCTCATGCAAATCAAACCCTACCAGTTTGTTTGGGGCTGTCTTAGTTTGGTGGTTTGTCTCCTTGGACTACCCTGCATAACCTCAGTGAGGATGCCATTTCCAGTTTGAACAGGGTCTGGTCTTGAATTTCCTGAAACGTAGGTCTCATTTACGCCTTAACTTAATTCATACCTGTAACTGGAAGCTCGAGTGTCCTCAAGGTCCAGCTGTCCCAGTTGATGCAAAGATACTTTTTTATAAGGGACATCACATGTAAGAACCTTTCATGAACTAATTTGGTGAAATCTTAGTCACGTCAAAAAATGGGATGACCACAATTGCCAAGATGCTGAAAGTATTTATTTTACGTAGGACTCTCAGTATTGACCTGAGATAAAATTGGTCCTTATACTTAATTTTGAAAATATGCTGCTAATACCATCAAATAATTACATCCTGGTGAAATGTTGACTAGTCCTGTCAATGCCAAAGAGAGGCTTAGGATATCAAAATACGGTACAACTTACATCGACTTGCCATAGGAATCATTTCTATAGCTAACCTTCCTTGAGTAGAACCTATACAGTATTGACTAACATCCTGCTATAGTAGTATATACATATACACTACCCTTAAACATCATAGCATACACCTTGGCTTAGGCCAGCCTGTCTTCAGCCAAGACCTTAGTGGCTAAATGCTGCTGTGTGATGACTTGAGAAAAAGAAAAAAGTTATTGAGCAGTGCTAGTACAGTGCATCCTCGAATTGCAGTGTTTTTTTTAGTGCCGTTTAACAGTGTTTTATAGTGCTGTAACTTCATGTTGCATCAAGTTAATGGCACTTATGGTGCTGTAACTTGATTCAACATGAAGTTACAGCACCATGAGTGCTGTTAAAGCACTATTAATGCCAAAAAACCAACTTCCTGCAGAAATCAACTTACATTGCAGCACTGGAATAGATCTCCTGTTGTAAGTCGAGGACACACCGTACAGTGTAATATAGCTATATATAAGAATTGTACTAAAAATTGTCTTACTACAGTATTACTAATTGCCCATGGCTGTGTGAACAAATTATAGAAAGATACTCATTAATAATACAGATTTGCCTATACGTACTACACTATGTGGAATAGGTAAAGTTTATCAGTTATCTTTGTACTACGTAGGAAACTGTATCAAATTACATTTGAGTGTTTGTATAAGGCTTGACTCAACATGAAGTTATGATTCATATATGCTCATTTGTAGGGGTAAGAGGGTAATGTTAATCGTAATGTGTTATATGCGAAGTATACTCATGTACAATACACTGTATAATTCTTGCTTTCTCTTTCCAGAATGTCTGGGTTTTTCCAAAGAAACAGGGGCCAGTTCAGGTAGGTTGTCTTTTAGTTGTCTGTTAGCACATAAGTGCATACTATACAATATATACATAGTGTTAATTAAATCTGGAATTTATCAAGGTAAGAGTTAAATTGTAAAATGGGCTAAAATATGTGTACACTATCTTCAGCGCCTCAGTGGCGTGGTTGGTTTGGTGTTTGCTTCTCACCTCGGTGGTCGCAGGTTTGATTCTTGGACATTCCATTGAGGAGCGAGAGATGTGTATTTCTGGTGATAGAAGTTCACTCTCGACGTGGTTCGGAAGTCGTGAAAAGCCGTTGGTCCCATTGCTGAATAACCACTGGTTCTATGCAACGTAAAAACACCATACAAACCAACAAAGAAACATTTGTTTATTAATGTTGAAGTATGAGGGGCTGAAAGTAAAATGGGATAATCGAGCAGCTATTGTTAACTACAGACCTGTGTGTCTTTGATCTAAATGGTTTTGTGTCTTTTCTGACTGGATGTACAGAATGGAGGTAAAATTTTAAACAAATTAGTATTTTTTTGTGGTGTCATTTATCATTAAATGCATCTTTTCGTAGTATCAAGAGCAACCACATAGTGACCTTCAAGATAGCACATCCTTACATAGACATTGCCAGCTTCTGGTTACCGTAAACTCCCCAGGATTTGTGGCGGATAGGGACCACAACCCCTGCAAAAAAGCTAAAATCTGTGAATACTTGACACCCCTTGAAAAAAATTTATAACCGCCTATTTTGTTAATTTAAACACCAAAAACACCTCCAACAATGCTTATTGTATTTGCCCTTTTTAATAGTTTTATCATGAAAGATTTATTTAGTCATGAAAGTATGAAAATACAGTAATTATGTTCCACAGAAAAATCTGTGATTAGTTGAAGCCCCGAAACCAGAACCGCAAATAGGTGGGGGTCATCTGTAGTGGTAATAACTTATAAGTTTTATTATAAATTAACTTGTCATTGTGATATTGAGCACTAGATATTTAGTCCATGTATTGATTCCTTATGTTGGTTTTTCAGAGGTCAAGATGCTGGTGGAAGCAACTTTAATCAAGGTTCATTTCAACCACAGGGTAATTTGGGGAGGTAAGTTTTGTATTGTATTCCAGAATTTTCCCTTTTATAAATGGGATAGAAACCTCCTTTTTTTAAAAATCATGTTATTTGGCTTTTTCACATTTTTGTTATTTCATTGTATGTACTACAGGGATCACCAACCTGCGGCCCTTAATGACGGTCAGTGCGGCCCTCAGAGCAATGGAAAATTGGTATCAGATATGTTTACTGAGGTGAAAGCATTTGAAAATAAACTAGATTTTTATTGTAGTGTCTTACCGAACAATTATAGAGCCATGATTTCCACGAGCGGCAGGATACTAAATTCAAATTTAGCGCGTCGGCGTCGCCAACACTGGTGGTGATGACGTCATCTCCCTCCACTCGCGGGAGAACCAGGTACAACTGCCCAGGTGAATCCAATTCTTTTCCTGCCGGCGTCCGGTGAACATCGGTGGTCGGTGCGGTTGGATGACTTTGCTTCGCTTTTTTTCTTGTGGAATTGATCTTCGGAATTTTGCTTTTTATTTAGGCGTTGCCATGTCGGATTCTAGTCCGTCGGGAGTTAGGTTTTGCATCTCAGGATGTAAAACTAGATTATCCAAGTTAGAATATGATTCTCACACTAAATGTGTTAAGTGTAGGGGACAGGTTTGTTCAGCAGATCGAACATGTAACGAGTGTAGTGATTGGACTGATTCTCAATGGAAGTTTTTTAGTTCATACTCGGAGAAATTAGCTAAAGACAGAATTAGAAAAGCAGCGCTTAGGGAAAGTAGACTTAGCTCTGCTTCGTCTTGCGATGCTTCTGTTCCTTCTGTTTCTCCTCAAATTGTTATGTCTCCTTTAACTACACCTTCCTATTCCCTTACCTAATAATCCCACTTCTCCGGCTTCCGTGTAGTTTCTTCCGACACCATTGCCAGTCTGGAATCGAGGTTAGATCAGAAATGTGGACTAGCGAATACGGTTTTGCAACTTGGTAATTCAGTTAAGACGTTTTTGGAGAAAGCGGCTTCAGGTAAGAGTGTAGTTGAGGGTGCGTCTGTCTGTCCTGACACGTCTCCTAGACAAAGGTCACTGTCCAGCTCCCCCGCACCGGGGAGAAGACATACCGGAAGTCCAAGGGAGTCGATCGGGATTTGCCCACAGACAGGCGCCTCTCTTGTTGAGCCTGTTGCGCCTCAACAGGGCTCGGTTAAGCGTTGGAAAGGTGTTGCGGTCAGACGCCTTTCGAATGATTCAAGCGATTCGTCTCCGGTCGCGCGGCGCTCTTGGCGAGATTCGACCGTTTCGCGTCCCTTAAAGAGGCGTTCAGGCGCCGATTCTTCGCCTCCTCCAGTCAAGCGGTATAAGGAGCCTGAGAGTAGGGTTGCGCCGCAGCCGTTAGCGGCTCGTTCGTCGCCTCAATCTGTGCCTTTTTCGGCTCCATCTACTAGTAGAGATTGTGGTTTTAGCGCTGTAGCTAGCAGTTCTAAGGGTGTTTCTTTAGGCGCTTTTTCGTCTGTTACGCCTGATGCGCCTGTTTCGCCTCGAATTTCGGCGGCTCAGAGCGAGGCGCAAGTAGTTTTTCCACCTCCTGCTGAACATTTAGGCTCTTCCAAGCCTACGTTAACTGTTTTTGATTCGTCTCTGGCGCCTTTGCGCAAGCAGTTAGAGATGTTAACCAACTGGATGAATGAGTCCAAGGGTGGTTCGAAACCTTCAGATCCGGTTGTAGTTCCGTCTACTTCTTCGGCGGTATCGGAGAATGAAGAAGAAGTAGAGGGGGAGGAGGATTCTCATCACCTCTCGTGTTATTCACGTCTCCTTAGATTTCTTCTGGTATTTTATCCAGATTATTTTGAGAAAGCGGCTCCGCGCTCCCTACTTCGACTTTTTGATGAGGAGGAAAACTTCAGACCCTCTCCTCCCAAAACTTGTTCTATCTAAAGCGGTTAGACATTCGTTGAAAGAGACTGAAAATGGATGTCTATGAAAAGAGACTTAGGGAAGGCTCTTTTTGCTTACCCTCCCTCTAAGTTGCTTCGTAAGAGGTATAGGTTTTATGTAACTGGGGAAGCTCCTTCTCTGGGAGTTTCTGCCTCCTCCCAGGGAGACTTCTCCAGTTTAATCGACTCCTCTAGAAGATCTGCTTTCGCCGCAGCGAAGTTTTCTTTACAGCGCCTGAGTTGGACCACGTTGTAAAGAATCAATTTAACTTTTGGAAGTCTTTAGCTTCCTTGATTGGACTATTGGGACTTTAGCGGCCAAGATCGAAGATTGTCCTTCTCTTTCTCAGGAGTTAGCGGAGGATTGGATTGGTGTTCTGTCCTGTGCGGACAAATCCATTAGGGATGGATGTGATGAGTTAGCTTCGCTCATCGCCTTAGGTACCCTTAAGAAAAGGCAACTTTGGTGCTCCTTTGCTTCTAAAAGGGTTACTTCCCAACAGAAGTCTGCTCTCTTGTTTGCTCCGTTTGTGAAAGATAACCTCTTTCCAGACGATGTAGTGTTGTCAATTTCGTCTGCGCTAGATAAGAAATCTACTTCGGATTTACTTTACTGGCACAGTCTACTAAGAGACCTAAAGCTCCTGTGGAGACTGTTCCTTCGGTTTCTCCTCTGGCCCAAGTGCTTTTCGAGGGGAGAAAACCCAAGCGCTTCTTTCGGCCGAGTCGAATTTGCGACCTCAGTCTAAGGCCTCTGCCAAGGTTAACAAACCTTCCAAATGAAAGCTCGGTTCTTCATGCACCAGTGGGAGCCAGGCTGGCTATGTTTTGGGAGGAATGGGAAAACAGAGGAGCAGAAGCCTGGGTAGTGCAAGTACTCAAGTTCGGCTATCGTATTCCTCTCTTTTCACCTCCCTCGCTCTCACCTGTGCCAATTCCATTCCAGGCATACTCTCCGGGCTCAGACAAATTTCTGGCGCTAGCCGCAGAAGTGGAAGCGCTTGTTCTCAAGAAGGCCGATAGAACAGATAGAAGGGGGTTTCCTCAGGCTTTACAATCGCCTTTTTGTAGTTCCCAAGTCATCAGGGGGCTGGAGGCCGGTTTTGGATGTGAGCGCCCTGAACTTGCATGTCCAGAAAACAAAATTTCATATGGAGACCACTCGGTCGGTTCTGGAGTCCATCAGACAGGGGGATTGGATGGTCTCTCTGGACATGCAAGACGCTTATTTTCACATTCCGATACATCGCGAATCTCGGAAGTACCTGAGGTTCATGTTCGAAGGCAAGGTGTTTTCAGTTTCGGGCGCTTTGCTTCGGACTAGCGACCGCTCCTCAAGTTTTCACCAGGGTTCTATCCCCGATAGGAAGCTGGCTGCACATATTAGGAGTAAGAATCTCCCTCTATCTGGACGATTGGCTTCTCCGGTCGGAATCAGAGAGTCGGTGCATGAAGGACCTTGGAACAACTCTGGATCTTGCCAGAAAGTTAGGAATTCTGGTCAACAAACAGAAGTCCCAGTTGGTTCCATCTCAGAGCATCCTTTATTTGGGGATGATTCTGAATGCTCAAGTTTTTCGGGCTTTTCTGTCTCCGAAGAGGGTTCAAGGCTGTCTGGAGACAGTTCAGGAGTTCTTGGACAAAAAGGTAAGTTCTGCCAATCAGTGGATGAGGCTCCTGGGCAAATTGACGTCAGTGGAGAAATTTGTGACGTTGGGAAGACTGCACATGAGACCCCTGCAGTTTTTCCTGAGAGCCTCTTGGTGCAGGAAGACACAACCAGACTCGATTACCTTTCCTGTCACAGATCAAATAAAAGAGGACCTAAGGTGGTGGCTCTCTCGAGCAAGGTTGGAAGAAGGGTTAGATTTACGACCCATCCATCCTCCCGAACCTACAGTTCTTTTCCGACGCATCGGACACAGGTTGGGGAGCCCTCCCTACTGGGAAATCAACGGACTTCAGGAGCTTGGTCGGAGAAGGAGAAGAAGTTCCACATAAATGTAAAGGAACTGTTAGCAATTTTCTTGGGGCTCAGACAGTTTCGGAGTTAGTAGAAGGTCGAGTAGTGGCAGTGCATTCCGACAACTCCACGGCTCTCTCGTACGTGCGGAAACAGGGGGGGACTCAGTCTTTCTCTCTGTACGAAGTAGCCAAGGATCTCCTCCTGTGGTCAAACGAAGCGAAGGTTCAGCTAGTCCCGAGATTTGTTCCGGGAAAGATGAACGTTCTGGCGGACGAGTTAAGTCGTCAACAGCAAGTGTTACCTCTGGAGTGGACTTTGGACAACAAGATTTGTCAGAAACTTTGGAGCCTTTGGGGACGACCGTCAATAGACCTGTTCGCGACATCAAGGAACAACCGTCTTCCTCTCTTTTTGTTCTCCAGTCCCAGATCCTCTAGCTTGGTCGGTGGACGCAATGCTGTTGGATTGGTCGGGTCTGGAAGCTTATGCATTCCCTCCGTTCGGTCTAATAAGAGAGGTGCTGAACAAGTTCATGTCGCACAGCAATGTAACACTAACGTTAATCGCTCCCTTTTGGCCCAGGTAAAGAGTGGTTCCCGGACCTTCTCCAGTTGTTAGTAGACTTCCCCAGACTTCTTCCTCCAGAGAAGTGGCTTCTCAAACAACCGCACTTCAAGAGGTTCCACCAAAAACTTGTCCGCTCTAGCTCTGACAGGGTTTCAGACTGTCCGGAATCTTGTCAGAGCGAAAGGATTTTCAAGAAGAGCTGCGAGAAGCTATCGCTCGTTGTAGGAGAGAGTCTTCTAACAAACTCTATCAAGGGAAGTGGAGAATCTTCAGAGAGTGGTGTAGAAGTGCTAAAGTCTCTACTTCTGCGACCTCTTTAACAGAAATAGCAGATTTTCTTCTATTTCTTAGGAACTCTAAGAAACTGGCTCCTTCGACGATCAGAGGATATAGAGCCATGCTCTCTTCGGTTTTTCGACATCGAGGTTTGGATATTTCCTCCAATTCAGATCTGTCGGACCTCATTAGGTCTTTCGAAACCACTAAGCTCCCGCAAGATACAGTGACTTGGAACTTAGATGTGGTGCTAAGTTCCTCATGGGGCCACGTTTGAGCCTTTGAAGTCGGCTTCACTCAGGAACTTGACTAAGAAGGCACTTTTTCTTATTGCACTAGCTTCTGCTAAGCGTGTCAGCGAATTGCACGCTATAGACAAAAGAGTCGGTTTCTCTCTAGGCAATGCTGTATTTTCGGTATCTTTGACCTTTCTAGCCAAAAATGAGCAATCCTTCCTAATCCTTCGGCCGAGGAGTTTTGTGGTAAGGAACTTATCTGATTTGGTTGGACATGAGGAGGAAGAAAGGCTCTTATGTCCAGGCAGGGCTATTAAGCAGTATCTGTTTGCCACTAAGGGTATTAGAGGACAATCTTCTAAGCTCTGGACCTCGGTTCAAAATCCCTCTCGTCCTCTTTCTAAGAATGCTATATCGTTCTTTATTAGAGAGCTTATCAGGGAAGCTCACTCGCAGTCCGAGAACGACAATCTTTCCGTTCTGAGAGTTAAAGCTCACGAGGTTAGAGCAGTGGCAACTTCTTTAGCATTCAGAAAGAATTTATCTTTAGCTTCGATTCTTCAGAGCACGTTCTGGAGATCGAATTCGGTTTTTGCGAGTCATCATCTCAAAGAGATAGAAACGGTTTTCGAGAATTGTAAAACGTTAGGTCCGGTGGCGGTTTCTGGCATGGTGTTGGGAGAAACGGCACAGGGGTCGTCACCTCTGCTAACTTTTCACCTTGAATAGGTTGTCGAGTTCAAGGGAAGCTGGGGGTACTGAGTACCTGGGATACTCACCAGTCTGTTAGGTCAGATTTTACAATGGTTGGGTATATATGTTTTTAAATCTGGTGTTGGTGACAAATGTTTTGTATGATTGAATTTCTGGTCTTAGCCCAGGGCAAGGGCAATCTTTGTTGTTACTATCCTCCGTCAGTCAGCCTTGACTCGCTTGAACTACGGAAGGATTCCACTCCTGTAGAGGCTAACTTTGGTCAAATTCCAATTCCTCTACAATAGTAAGAAGAGCACCGACCAGAGGCAGTAACAGTCTGCTGTAGCTCTCTTACAAGGTAAGGTACAACAGACACCTTGAGTGTTTACTGGTATTGCAATAAATGTAACCATTTAAAAATACTAGTGGTCCACTGAATCCCACCTTCCCATAAATGTGTAATCAGCTCTATAATTGTTCGGTAAGACACTACAATAAAAATTAAATTTTCATTATTAAAATGAAGTTTTATTGTATACTTACCGAACAATTATGATTATACCCACCCTCCTCCCCTTAGGTGGACGGACGGGCAGAAAGAATTGGATTCACCTGGGCAGTTGTACCTGGTTCTCCCGCGAGTGGAGGGAGATGACGTCATCACCACCAGTGTTGGCGACGCCGACGCGCTAAATTTGAATTTAGTATCCTGCCGCTCGTGGAAATCACGGCTCTATAATTGTTCGGTAAGTATACAATAAAACTTCATTTTAATAATGAAAATTTCATATTTTTATGAAACAGTTCAGTGATGAAAACCCTTTACATTTTCCCTGTTGTAAAAAGTTGCAGAATGAGTAAAGAAATACTTCAACTGCCTCAAAAGAAAATGTATCAAGGAAATAACTAAAAGAAGAATTTATAAAAAGATTCAAGGACTTCCATGATCATAAGCAGGAAATTCAAATGTTTCAAAACCCTTTTTGAAAGTCCAGGAATTTATCAAATGGAAATAATTTATTTGCAAGCCAATGAAGCACTGAAAACCATGTTTCAAGACTATAGCCTTACAGAATTTTATTCCTGTCTACCTGAAGAATATTTTGATTAAAAAAAGATTGCTGTTGGTATGTTTTCAGTTTTTGGTCGAACCAACATATATCTGAGAGCAAACATCTTCAAAAATGAGACTAGTAAAATCGAAACAGCTCTAGGCTTACTGATGAGCATCTTCACCAAATTTTGAGGCTTTCTGTTACAAATGTTGAAATAGATATTGCTAAGCTTGCAAATAAGATGCAGCATCAAGTTGATGAGATGAATAGAGTTTTCAATTCTATTCATCTCCTCTTTAAAGGGAATAGAATTTTTTACAAACTGTACAATAAAACAAGTTACTATTAAGAATTTTTCATATAGGAATAATACCTATTTAGCCATAGCTGGCATATGAGTCTAGGGCTACACTAAACTCTCTAGCTAAATTATATACAAATAAGGTGAACTTTCTCTGATAGTAAGGATAATTCTAATATGCGGCCCTCATCTGTATTTGGAATGATAATGTGGCCCTTTCATGCAAAAAGGTTGGGGACCCCTGATGTACTACATAACTCACTAGTACATCATTCAGTACTAAATTGTTATTTTAATGTATGACACTTACCTGGCAGGTATATATATAGCTATATTCTCTGTTCCACCTGGCAGAAATTTTCAAAACTCGCGGCAAACGCTAGTAACCTATTAGTAGTTCAGGCAACTACCACCCCGTTACCGTGGCGCTAGCGCTAGGAACCGTTCCCAATTGGGCCAGATTTTCTCTGCCAGCCGAACCGGCAACATTGTTGGTGGTTCCCTGCTAGGATTTTCATTCTCGTTGCTGACTTTTCATGGATCTTTGGTATTGTACTCGGAAACGTTAGCTTGGCATTCGCTTTGGATTGTTCTTTAAAGATGTCTGATACTGGAAGTATGTTTAGAGTTTGTGTAAAAGAGGGGTGTAAGGTAAGGTTGCCGAAAGCTTCGGTCGACCCTCATACCATTTGTAAGAAGTGTAGAGAGAATGTGTGTACTTGGGAGAATAGGTGTTTTGAATGTGAGAATTTATCAGAGAAGGAATGGAAGATATTTATGAAATATGTTGAAAGGCTTGAGAAAGATCGTGTAAGGAGATCTGTTTCTCGTAGTGAGAAGTCGAATTCTTCTAGCAAAAGGAGTGAATGTATTTCCTCTCCAGCTCCTTCTAATGTAGAATTGGTAGTTCCTTCTCCCCAGGTATCTCCTCCGCCCGCTGCTGTATCGGAGGAGGCGAACGATACACAGATTGTGAAGGTGTTCGCTGCCCTTGCGTCCATGGGCGACCAGATACAGCGACTTACAGATAAAGTTAGTGCTTTTGATGTCAGTGAAAGTGTAGTGGAGGGGGCGTCTGATCGTCTCTCTCGTGCTCCTAGACCTAGACCTCTGTCAAGCTCCCAGACCCAAGGGAGAAGGCATGTCGACAGTCGAAGGGAGGCGAGAGAGGTTTTGTCGCGGTCAGGCGTCCCTTCGAACAGTCCTGTTGCAAGTTCCCAGGCTGTTGCAGTTCGCCGCAGAAAAGGCGTAACTGGGAAGTGTGCGTCCTCGGATGGTTCGACTTCCGAGCGGGAACGTCGGTATGCAGTTGTGTCTCGCCCCCTCAAGAGGACTTTCAGGACATCGACCGCTCTCGAGAGACATGCTCAAGATCGTGAGGCTTGTAGTAGTCCTGAGGTGTTGTCCTCCTCGGAAGACGGGGACGCAGTTCCGATCAAGAGGAAGAGGATTTTTCGTGCTAAAGAGGACTTAGTACGGCCTTCTCGTCCTTGGATTTCGATGAGAGACTCTCCTCCATCTTCTTGTTTGTCTTCCCCTCGTCTCTCTCCGTCGGGTAGAGTACAAGATCGCTCTCCGTTACGTCGTAATCCTCCTCCTTCGTCCTCTGCCATTCAGGAAGATAGTACGAAGGGTTTCTTAAGGGAAATGCAGTCTAAGCTGGCAGTTCTTGTGAAGTCTTGGGATGCGCCTGTGCAGGCATCTTCTAGGAGGAAGGACAATTTCCTTCCCGTTAAGTCTTCTAAGAGGGAAGACAAGGACGCGTTTGCCGAGGACGCAGGACGCACTGGCGCTACGAGGACAGGCGATCGCTTGCTTATTCAAGACGCAGAACGCAGGAAGAAGAAAATGGTTTCGGAAGAAGCAGGACGCAAACGTCAGGACTCGGGATCAATTGTGGACGCAAGACGCAGACGACAGGAAGCAGATGTGTCTACGATGGACGCAGGACGCAAGCGGCAGGACATCGAGAGGCGGCAGGACGCCGATTCTTCGTTAGCCGCAGGACGCAGGCGGCAGGACGTTATTCCGTCAGCGAAGCGTCAACACGACAGTGATTTGCAAGACATTTCTTCAGCAGAAGAGGAATTGGAATTAGTTGAGGAAAAGAATACGGAACCTTCTTCAGATTACAAGATTCTGACTTCACGTCTTCTTTCTATTTTTGAAGGGGAATTCAAACCGACAGCTCCTTTATCTCCCTTATCGCAGTTTTCCAAGAATAGGACTCCAAAGAAGTCCTCTTTCCTTAAGATGACTCTGTCAGTTTCGGCAAAGAAGGCCCTTCAACGTGTGAATGACTGGATGAAGGATAAGAAAGAAGCGGGAAAATACTCTTTTGCTTTTCCACCAGCTAAGTTAGCATCGAAGTCAGGAGTATGGTACGCTACTGGAGAAAGTCTAGGCCTGGGAGTACCTGCCTCCTCCCAGGGGGACTTCTCCAGTATAGTAGACAGCTCACGCAGACAGGCGTTACAGTCTGCTAAGGTCTGGTGGACTTCGTCCGAGTTTGACCATCTTTTTAAAGGGATTTTTAGGACTTTCGAAGTCTTCAATTTCCTAGATTGGTCTTTGGGAGCACTGGCGAACTCCCTAGAAGAAGAAGATTTGCAGGATATAGAAGCAGCTAAGAGCATTATGTCCTGCATGGACAAGGCTCTGAGAGACGGAACGAATGAACTGGCTTCTTTGTTCACAGCAGGAGTACTAAGAAGAGATCGCTGTTGTGTTCTTTCGCTTCAAAAGGGGTTTCAAACTCTCAGAAATCGGAGTTGCTGTTCTCTCCCCTTTCGAAACAGCTGTTTCCTTCAGAGGTGATTAGGGATATAGCTCTCTCCCTTTCTCAGAAGGCCACTCAAGATCTTCTCTCGTCTTCAGTTAAGATGTTCTTACCATCCAAGTTGGTTAAGAAAGCTCCAAAGGAAACTAGGCCTTCGCAACAGCCCTTTCGAGGCAGAACATTCGCTCGACCCGCCTTTAGGGGTAAGAGAGTACCCACTAAAAGAGGAGCCAAGACCACCTCTAAAGAATGAGATATCAGTCCTCCAGACGACAGTGGGAGCCAGACTTCAAGGTTTTTGGGAAGTTTGGCAGAACATGAAGGCAGATCCTGGGCTGTCAACGTAGCTCGGGAAGGGTACAGATTCCTTTCTTGAAGAGACCACCTCTCGCAACATCTCCGAGAGCCCTCGGGGCAAATTACAACGATTTAGTGAAGAAAGCGGCTCTGTGGGAGCAAGTAGCTTCCATGCTAGAGAAAGGAGCCATAGAGCCTGTTTCTGGATCACGATCTCCGGGATTTTACAACCGGTTGTTCCTGGTTGCAAAGTCCTCGGGAGTTGGAGGCCAGTTCTGGATGTAAGTCAACTGAATCTTTTCGTAGAAAAGACCAAGTTCACTATGGAGACGAACGATTCAGTACTGGCAGCGGTACGTCCAGGGGACTGGATGGTGACCCTGGACTTACAAGACGCATACTTTCATATTCCAATTCATCCAGGAAGCAGGAAGTATTTAAGGTTTGTGATTCAGGACAGGGTCTTTCAGTTCAAGGCCCTGTGTTTCGGCCTTTGCACAGCCCCCCAAGTGTTCACGAGGATGATGTCCAATGTGGCGAGATGGTTGCATTTAAGAGGGATCAGAGTGTCTTTTTATCTGGACGACTGGTTGATAAGATCCCAATCAAGAAGTCAATGTCTGGAGGACTTGAATCAACATTGAACTTAGCAAAAGACCTAGATCTTGTGGTAAACATGGGAAAGTCTCAATTGAATCCCCAACAACAGATAGTTTATTTGGGGATTCAGATATCGTCAGTGACTTTTCGGGCTTTTCCGTCCCCCGAAAGGCAAGCCCTATGCATTCAGAAGGTGCAGGACTTTCTAAAGAAAGACCGATGCTCAGCAAGAGAGTGGATGAGTCTACTGGGCACACACTCTTCGCTAGAGAGGTTCATTTCTTTAGGAAGACTGCACATGAGACCTCTACAGTTTTTTCCTGAAGGATTCATGGCCAAGAAAATTGCAACCGGATTCCTTCCAGTTTCTAATTCCTGCCGAAGTGAAGGAGGAATGAAAGTGGTGGCTAACTCCAGGCAGGTTAGCAAGAGAGATGTCGCTTCAGCAGAAGAGCCCAGACCTCATCTTGTATTCGACGCGTCGGACGCAGGTTGGGGAGCGGACATTAGGGCCCTCAAGAGGTGTCGGGACTTTGGAGCAAGGAAGAAACAAGTTGGCACATAAACAGGAAGGAACTGATGGCAATTTTCTTGGCCTTGAAGCACTTCAGAGAGTTGATTCGAGACAAGACAGTGCAGATCAACTCGGACAACACCACGGCTCTGGCATACATACGCAAACAAGGAGGGACTCATTCTTTTCCCCTTTACAAGCTGGCAAAGGAAGTTCTGCTTTGGCGGAAGAGGAAAGCGTCGTGCTGCTCACCAGGTTTATACAAGGAGAGAAAAATGTGAGTGCGGACCTGTTGAGCAGAAGAGAACAACTTCTCTCGACGGAGTGGACGTTGCACATGGAGGTTTGCCAGAGCCTGTGGAAGTTGTGGGGCCGTCCGGTAGTAGATCTGTTTGCGACAGCCAGAACAAAAAGGTTACCAACCTATTGCTCTCCGGTTCCAGATCAGGAAGCAGTGGCGGTCGACGCATTCCTGATGGATTGGGACAAACTTAGATTGTGTCCGCTTTTCCTCCGGTTCAAGGGTACTGGGGAAAGTTATGAAGAAGTTCAGGGTGAGCCAAGGAACGAGGGGGATGACCTTAACAATAGCCCCGTTTTGGCCGCCCAAAGTTGGTTCACAGAGTACTGGAATGGACAATAGATACGCCAAGGATTCTTCCTCTAAGAGTAGATTTACTCAGACAACCCCACTTCGACAGGTTTCACAAGAATACCCTCGCTCTGGGTCTGACTGCGTTCAGACTATCGAAAGTCTTGTCAGAACGAGGGGATATTCTAGAGAGGTGGCCAGTGCAGTGGCTAGAGCCAGAAGAACCTCCACAATCACAGTATATCAGTCGAAGTGGGAGAATTTCCGGAAGTGGTGTAAGAACAGGAAAGTGTCTTCATCCAGTACCTCTGTGACCCAAATCGCAGATTCCTTCTATACTTGAGGAAGGAATTGGGTTTGTCAGTTTCGACAATCAAAGGTTATAAAAAGTATTGCTAACCTCAGTGTTTAGACACAGAGATCTAGACATCTCGAATAACTTAGACCTTAGAGATCTGATTAGGTAATTTGGTACCAAGAAACAACCCCAATGCAGGCCCCCACCCTGCTTGGAACCTCGATGTGGTCTTGAAGTATTTAACCTCTAGCAAATTCGAGCCTTTAGAGAAATCCTCTCTGAGAGATGTTGCTAAGAAAACTATCTTTTAGTAGCTTTGGCAACCGCTAAAAGAGCTAGTGAGCTTCAGGCCATATCGAAGAAGGTGGGATGGAGACATGGCAACGCAGTGTTGTTCATTCCAAGAAGGTTTCTTGGCCAAGAATGAGAATCCAGCTAATCCTTGGCCAAGATCCTTTGAAGTTTTGGGTCTGTCTGAGTTAGTGGGTCAAGAGCAAGAAAGAGTTCTCTGCCCAGTGAGAGCATTGCGTTTTTATATGGAAAGAACAAGAGATATCAGAGGGAATTCTGATGCTCTGTGGTGTTCAGTTAAAGACCCCAGTAGACCCATGACGAAGAATGCTCTAGCCTTCTTCATGAGAGAGTTGATTAGAGAAGCTCATATGTTGTGTCAAGAGCAGAGCTTTGGTATTTTGAAAGTGAAGGCTCATGAAGTCAGGGCAGTTGCGACTTCATTAGCTTTTAAAAAGAATTTAGCCCTCAAGGAAATTATTGAATCCACATATTGGAGAACTAATTCAATATTTGCGTCTCATTATCTTAGGGATATTCGGACAACCTTTGATAATTGTCAGACGCTAGGTCCATACATGTCCTCTGGTACAGTATTGGGCAAAGGAGTTTCTACCCCATAACCTTCTTTTAAGCTAGTTGTTTTTATTAGGTGATGGTGTTTGTGTTTTTGGTCGTCTGAGAAAAGTGTTCGGTACTTTTATCAGTCTTGTTAGTATTATCTTGTGATGGTGTGTGTGTAGTTCAGGTAAATGACCTATTACTAGCTTGAATGCCGTGGCATAAGAGGGCTGTACGGTTCTGTCAACACATTGGTCACGTCCAGTTGTCAGTTCCAGTCTTAGCTTCTTCAACATACAGGACACTTCCTTGTTGAGAGCTCCTAAGGTTTAAGCAGGCTTAGAGGCAGGACCTATGAAGTCAGCTACCTTAGCAGGTAAGGAACCTAGAGTTTTAATAATATTTTAATAATATTTTTATACTCTAATAATGTTGCTGTCTTTGACCCACCTCCAAATGTGTCAATCAGCTATATATATACCTGCCAGGTAAGTGTCATACATTAAAATGAAGTTTTTATGTTAAAACAAAGTTTGTTCATGAAACTTACCTGACAGATATATATATAGCTGTATTCTCCGAAGTCCGACAGAATTTCAAAATTCGCGGCACACGCAGTGGGCGGCCAGGTGGTAGTACCCATTCCCGCCGCTGGGAGGCGGATATCAGGAACTATTCCCATTTTTCTATTCATATTTTTTTCTGTCGCCGGTCGGTAAACAACTGTTTACAGACCTCCGCCTAGGATTTTGAAACTTCATTAGCCGCTTAAGTATCCTAATTATTCTTTCGATTATTGACTTGGATTTGTGGCTAGGCATACGCTATCGTAAATTTTTCATTGCATTTGATGTCTGAAGCTAGTTAGCCTAGTTTCAGACTTTGTTGTCTGCTTGGGGTAAGGTGAAGCTACCGGAACTTTCGGTAGACACTCGCTTAGTATATATGGCGTTTACATGTTTTCTTTGCATAAGTTCAATGTAATTAGTGTAATGTGTGACTGATTACGGAAGAAGTAGGATTCATGTACGCATTTTAGAGCGTGTTAGAATCAGGAGTTTTCCTCCACAGTAAACAGAAGTTAGAAATAATGAACCTTCTAACCTCCTGTAGATTTTATTTTGCCTAACCCTGTGGTATGGCTTTCGGGCCTAGAAGAAGTGTCTGCTAGAGGATTACATCAAGTAATCTTAGACTAAAGTGCTCGCTCTCCAATCAGTGTTGTGAAGTGTAGTGCCCCTTGTGTTGTGGAGGGGGCGTCAGATCGACCCCATAATGCCTCTAGGCCTGGACCTCTGTCGGACTCCCAGGACTCAGGGAGAGGGCATGTCGAAAGCCGCAAGAGGGTTACGGGGGCTCCCCACCGATCTGGCGTCCCTTCGGCAGAACCTGTTGACGCTTCCCAGGCTGCTAAAGATCGTGCACGTGCACGAATCTTGAAGGATTGCTTCTCGTCCTCCGAGGCGTCCTCCCCGCGCAAGGGTTGGAGCTCTCGGAAGGACTAGCGCCCTCTAAGAAGCTTTAGAGAAGAGGACGCTTCATGTCCTCTCTCTCGTTAGGAGGGAACGTCAGATCGGCCCCATAACGCCTCTAGGCCTAGACCTCTGTCGGACTCCCAGCCCAAACCCAGGGAGGGAGAGGGCATGTCAAAAGCCGAAGGAGGGTTACGGGTTTTTCATGCTGATCTGGCTTCCTTTCGGCAGGTCCTGTTGTCGCTTCCCAGGCTGCCGAAGATCGAGCACGTGCACGAATCTTGAAGGATTGTTTCTCGTCCTCCGAGGCATCCTCCCCACACAGGGGTTGGGGCTCTCGGAAGGACTCGCGCCCCCTAAAGAAGCTTTAGAGAAGAGGACGCTTCACGTCCTCTCTCTCGTCACGAGAGGATGAAGAGTAAAGAGACCACATTTACCCTTTTCGAAGAATGCACTGGCTCTTTTCCTAAGGGACATATTAAGGAGGCTCATTCATCTTGCCAGAAGAGTGATTTGAGCCTCCTGCGAGTGAACGCTCATGAAGTTAGAGCTGTTTCAACCTCGCTAGCATTCCAAAAGAATTTGGTAATCAAGGACATTCTTGATTCCACCTTTTGGAGGAGCAACTCAGTTTACGTCTCCTCTCCTCATGGCGCTCCGTATACGTTATGTAACGTTCGCTTTACTTCGAAAAAGCAAGCTGATAAGTTTGATGTCCGGCAAGCTGCTTTGCACAGTCAAACAACTTATGTCTCTGGTTCGGCACAAGAAGGGCAATTTAGACGTGAGCTAGCTTTTGGAGGTGCTCGACGTCCTATAAGTAGAGACATTCTCCAGGACGCTCGGCAAGCACCTTGCGAGGGTGTCTTTCGGACGCTCGGCGTCCACTTTGCTGAGTGCGTTTCTGGAGATGTTCTTTTGCATTACTAAGACGCAAGTTGTCGCACAGGCGGCCACTGTCTTTGTAAAAAGGTATGAAGGTCTTTAAGGCCCGTCTTGAAGACGAAAAGCCATACGTCTTCCTTTAGTGTTCACACACTTCAGGAGCAGCGTGCGGCTCTCCATGGAGACTCGCATGAGGACGTCCCTTGAAAATATTCAACGTCATACGCAAAACGCGGTTCGTCATAACATTGAGATGTTGGCAAGGTCGCTCGCCAGGACGCCTCTTCGCGGGACTTGCATGCATCAGGGCGCTCAACGAGTTCCTCTCTGAAACGTCGTTCAGAAGACTTGGTGTTCTCTGCTCAGACACGCTCTTAGCTACGCAGGATGTTTTTTGAGGACGCTTTCCAGGACGCTTTTGAGGACGCTTTTGTGCACATTCGCCAGGACGCTTCGGTGGAAGCTCGGCAGGACGCTTTGCGAGAGAAAAGACTTGTAGAATTTGGGGGCGGCGTTTTATTTGCTGTTCAGGACGTTTCTTAGGACGCTTGACGCTTTATAAACGCTCGTCAAGAGGAGGGGTTTTTTTCAGGACTCTCCCACAGGACATTCCTTTACAGAAATTTTTAAAAAGGATTCGGAGTTAGCGGAGAGAACATACCCAAATTTTTTTCTTCGATCCCTCTTTTCCTCTTCATCGATTTCTCTGATTAATTCGGGAAGATTATATACTCGGATTCCTGGTGACTTTCGGTCATGTTAAAGGGTTTTCCCCTATTAGCAAAGTGCTAATAGTTTTTGTCAAGTAAGGACGTTTTCCCCATTGTCAAGATACTAAACGTTTTGTCATTTAAGTGGGGGACCCCTCATAAATGGGGTAGTTCTCATTGACATAGATTTTAACGTTTTTATCGTTTAAGCGGATAAACTCGTTAACAAATTTCGGAAGAGCTCTCATTCATTTTCAGAGGCTCATCCGGGGAGTAGGAAAAAGACTTGTAGACTAGATCCAGGAAGTCTTATGTCCAATATCATAAGAACATTGAACGGTCCTTTCGATCCTCGGTTCTCTCTTGATGATCTCTATTCGAATATTACTCCCTTTTCTTGGCAAAGAGTCTTGGAAAAGAGTCAAGGAGTTCTTTTAAAAAGTCTCATTCATTAGAACGTGGACAGTCTTTTTCCTTTCTTTCTCTCTTCCTCGTCGAGGAAAGATGTAGTAGAGAATTCGATGTTTCAAAGTACTACCAATACTTACGTAGTTTATCTTTGCGTCATTTTGCTAACGCATGGGTCAAGTCATATACGCATATCGTATTTACCTCTGTGGATAGAAGCCGAAAGAACTGTTGTTCTAATGTATTTATTTGACACTCCCTTCAACCTTCCAAGAGTTTTCGGAGTAAGAATAACTATTCAGGTATTGTTACGAGAACACCAACTCAGATTCTGTATTTAGCGAATTTGTTTCGTTTAAATATGCCTGCTTGAGAGTTTCCTTTTGCTCGATAATTTCATACCTATCCCTTCGTAAAAGGAGTAGCTGGCAACTCAGGCAGATAGTGCGAGACGATGAACAAGGCTGCTGTTACTGTGATCTACGCAGTACCGGCTAGCTCGGTGTCATGCGCGGTTGGTTGCGTGTCTCTGCCCTACAATCATGGATTTTAGCCTCGGGTTGAGGAAATTTCTAGTAATCATGAATGAACATGCCTTCCGTTTACTTAGAAATTTCAACAAGATATCTCTTATACTTGTTCGGTGCGGGTTTACCGCACGGTAACAGAATTCTGTACGAATCTACCGCGGCATAGCACTATAATAATGCTCTCCTGCTTATGCAAAGCGCAGCCTTATTTAGGGAAGGAAGCAGGCTGAGTGAGGGAATGGATGAGTTTGCTGGGGACCATTTCCTCGCTGGAGAAGCTTGTTTTGTTCCCTGAATAAACAGCAATTCAGACCTCTACAATTTTTCCTCACGAAGAAATTTGAATAACATCAAAGATCTTGTAATAATTCTAATTTTCTCTCAACGCCTTGAGGATCACCTCGGGTGATAGCGAGAGGGTGCCAGACATCCGAACAGAGGAACAGATGTTCTGGCACATTGTCTGAAAGATTGGAAGCCAAATTGGTCGGCTCTCCAGTTCCTCGAAGGATGAGTTTGGATCGAGTGGCCCAAATCATCTCGGATAATTTCTCAGCTCTCTCATAGCTCAAGAAGAGAGAATTAGTTATGGGCTTGGGCACGGAAACGTAACGATCCTCAAGAGGTTCGTTAAACTAGTGCACGTCCGTGCGGGTCTTCTCGATCGAAGGCAACAACTACTGACGTCTGAGTAATCCTCACTTAGAAGTATGTCGAAAGTGAGGAGAGACTGAGGGCGTCCTTTCGTTAAGTTTTTCGTAATATTGAAGACGAAGGAGCTTCCTCTTAAGTTGTTCCCTTATTCATGATCCTAGAGGATTAGCTTTAGTCACCACATGTTGGCCTCTAAGAGGTTGGATTCACAGAGGTCAGGTAATTCAGAGAATTGTCCAAAGACCCTTCCCGAGAGAATCGGTGTAATCTAACATCGTCACTTAGTGAAGTATCTAATATCTCTCCTCTCGGAGTCTGAAGGCGTTCAGACTATCGAGAAGCGCTAAGATCTTCAAGACTATGGCAGTCTCTTGGCCAAGGCAAAGCAGTGCTGCTCCATTTTCAGTGTTCAATCGGTGCGGGCCGTTTCTGGAGATAGTGAAGGGAAATGACTGTTCCTCCAACTCGACCTCTGTGAATTTCTTTATGGTTCTATCTTTCCGTATGAAGTAGAGATAAGATAGAAGTCCTAACTATTGTAGAATATGCAAATATGTTGTTGACGGCCTCTAGGCTCAGAGATTCGGTTCTGTCAAACAACAAAGCTTCACGATCTTTGAGGTCTGGGGAGATCTTGAAATTCTCTGGATCGCAGGTTCCGGCATGGAACTTAGACGTAGTCTGAGTTTCTGATGCCAAAAGCATTTCGAACCTATCCTTTCTGCGAACTTAATACACGTACCAGAAAAGGGCTTAACATTCTAACCGCTCTAGCCACGGCAAAGAGGGTTAGTGAGCTTTTAGCCATCATCAGAGGTTTTAGCTTTAAAGGACATAATGCGGTCTGTCCTCTAAGCCTTCCGTTCTTGATAAGAACGAAAACCTGTCTAACCCTTGACCCGAAGGCTTGGAGACCAAGGGTATGGCACAAATTATTGGGCAAGGGCATTAGAGAGTCCTGTGCCCTGTCGGGTCTCTCAAGTTTTATCTTGATAAAACTATAGAAAGTCGAGGTCAACGGACAATCTGCAGTGTTCCGTAAAAGACCAGACTAGTTCATGTCCAAGAACACCCTGGCATTATAGTCAAGGAGTTCTTTTAAGAAGTCTCATTCGTTATGTTTGCATAAAGATTTGAGATTTTTTCTTAATATGAATGCTCAAGAGGTGAGGGCGCGGCCTCGGAAGCATTTCCAACAGGGCATGACACTCAGTAACATCCTGAGTGCCACGCTTTAGCGAAGCAACTCTGTGTTCGCTTCACACTCCCGACGGGATGTGAAGACGACATTTGAGATCTGTAAGTCGCTAGGACCATACATATCCGTAGATATATTATTAGGGGCAGCAAGCAACACGAATCCTATCCTATAGAAAAGGGATAGGTGTGCTTTTAACTTTGAAGGGTTGGTCGCTTGAGGCGCGTTCCTTTTCTTTAGCATAGAAGTTATGGAACTAACTTTGATAGGTTAGGTCAGGTGGTGGTTTTTAGCTTCGTTGCCCTCAGAAGTATGGTCATATGGTCTAGTCACATTGTGGTCACGCCCCCGTTGACAGATCATCTAGAGCGCACCAGCATTACAGGTCTCTACCTCGCTGGCAACTCTAGTAACGCAGAAGCAGACTTTGGTGACAGTAATCACGAAGTCGGCTATGCTAACAGGTGAGGAACCAAGATGCATATCATCGACTTAATTTAGTTTCCCAAAAATCCTATTCTGTCTCTTCCCACCATCCGAAGGTGGGATTCAGCTATATATATATCTGTCAGGTAAGTTTCATGAACAAAATGTTATTGTTATAATACAATTAAGTTTGTTCATACTTACCTGGCAGATATATACTATAATTAAAGTGCCCACCCACCTCCCCTCAGGAGACAGTGGCACTGATAAAATATGAATAGAAAATGGGAATAGTTCCTGATATCCGCCTCCCAGCGGCGGGAATGGGTACTACCACCTGGCCGCCCACTGCGTGTGCCGCGAATTTGAAATTCTGTCGGACTTCGGAGAATACAGCTATATATATATCTGCCAGGTAAGTATGAACAAACTTAATTGTATTATAACAATAACATTTTAATGTATACTTACCTGGCAGGTATATATAATTTAATTCCCACCCTCCTCCCCTCAGGAGACAGGGTTCAGAGAAAATCTGGCCCAATTGGGAACGGTTCCTAGCGCTAGCGCCACGGTAACGGGGTGGTAGTTGCCTGAACTACTAATAGGTTACTAGCGTTTGCCGCGAGTTTTGAAAATTTCTGCTAGGTGGAACAGAGAATATAGCTATATATATACCTGCCAGGTAAGTATACATTAAACTTTGTTTTAACATAAAAACTTCATTGTTAGAAATTTTCCAATTAAGGTTATGAAGGGGTCGTCTGATTGAATTGAATGCTGGAAATTGAAAGAAAACAGGCAGTCTCCGGTCGTTGATCCGGTCTTATGGTTCTTGTCTAGCACCATAAAATCACGAGTTCAGCACCTCAGTGGCGTAGTCGGTATGGTCTTGGCCTGCCACCTCGTTGGTCGTGAATTTGATTCTTGGGCATTCCATCGAGAGGTGAGAGATGTGTAATTTCTGGTGATAGAAGTTCACTCTTGACATTGTTCGGAAGTCACGTAAAGCCGTTGGTCCTGTTGCTGAGTAACCAATGGTTCCATGCGATGTAAAAACACAATACAAGCAAAGAAACAAACAGGCCAAGTTCTGGTTATCAGCGCCATAAGGTGCCTTATGCAATAATAGAGTTATGGCACTATAATAGTATACCTAAATCACCCATTTTCGGTTAATGGCGGTTTTTGCTCGACGGAACCCCTGCCGATAACTGGGGACTGCCTGTGTTACAGTAAAATTCATTTTTATACATTCAACTTCCCTGCCAGATATATACTTAGCTATAGACTCCGTCGTCCCCGACAGAATTTCAAATTTCGCGGCACACGCTACCGGTAGGTCAGGTGATCTACCGCCCTGCCCTGGGTGGCAGGACTAGGAACCATTCCAGTTTTCTAATCAGAATTCTTCTGTCGTCCGGACCGTCAACATTGTTGTTGGTTCCTCTCGATTGGTTTTTCTGTTTTCACCGGCAATTGATCTTCTTGACCGACTTTTGGTGACGTATCTGGATTGTTGGATTGGCATACGCTTTTGTGGACTGTTTTGTGGACTTGATTTTGGATTTTTCTTTAAAATGTCTGACGCTGGAATGGTTGTGAGACGTTGTGTGAATGTGTGTGAATGTAGGCTGTAAGGTGAGGTTGCCGAAAGCTTCGGTAGACCCTCACACTGTATGCAAGGGTTGCAGGGAGTATGAATGTTCTTTCACTAATACTTGCAAGGAATGTGAGAATTTGAGCAAGAATGAGTGGAAGAATCTAACTAATTATTTGAAAAAGTTAGAAAGAGAAAGAGTGAGGAAGGCTTCTTCTAGAAGTTTAAGTAGTTCGAGATCTAATGAACTAATTCCTAGCTTGGGATCTTCCCCAAGGGTAAGTATTGCTACTTCTCCTTCCATTGCAGCCCCTTCTCCTATTGCAGAACCTGTAGATTCAGCGAAAGAACTTGCGGATCTAAAAGCGGCCTTCAAGTTAATGGAAAACAAAATGGCTGCCCTGCAAGGTAAGGCTAGTGATTTTTCAGTGGACAGTGATGTGAGTGTCCCCAGTGTAGTGGAGGGGGCATCTGGTCGGCTCCGCAACGCTCCTAGGTCTAGACCTCTTCCAAGCTCACATGCCCAGAGGAGAAGGAATGTCGAAAACCGAAAGGAGGTTGTGGAGAATCCCCACCGATCAGGTGTCCCTTCGGCAGTTTCTGTGACACCCCAGACTGCCAGGGATTGCTATTGTAAAAGCGTCCTGTGTGATTGTTTTTCTTCGTCGGGATCTTCGTCTCCGAGACGTGATTGGAGGGATTCAGATCGCTCGCGACCACCGAAGAGGAGCTGGAAGGCTCCGACTATTGACTCGAGCCCGGAAAACTTCCCTGAGACCTTACCTTACCTTACAGACCTTACATCTTGTTCGGGTTGCCCCAGGTCCCTCAGTGTGAGGCACCTCTAATGTCTACCAGAGAGTTGCTAGTACATCTTCCGGTATATTTTGCATCTTCCAATCTTGGATGGTCTGGGATGCAGTTTAGATATTTGTCGAGCTTATTCTTAAACACATCTACGCTCACTCCTGATATATTCCTCAGATGAGCTGGCAACGCATTGAATAGACGCTGCATTATCGATGCTGGTGCGTAGTGGATTAATGTCCTGTGTGCTTTCCTTATTTTTCCTGGTATAGTTTTGGGCACTATTAATCTACCTCTGCTTGCTCTTTCTGATATTTTTAGTTCCATGATATTTTCTGCTATTCCTTCTATCTGTTTCCATGCCTGAATTATCATGTAGCGTTCTCTTCTCCTTTCTAGACTATATAATTTTAAGAATTGTAGTCTTTCCCAGTAGTCAAGGTCTTTAACTTCTTCTATTCTAGCTGTAAAGGACCTTTGTACACTCTCTATTTGTGCAATATCCTTTTGATAGTGTGGGTACCTTATCATATTGCAATATTCAAGTGGACTACGAACATATGTTTTATAAAGCATAATCATGTGTTCAGCTTTTCATGTTTTGAAGTGCCGTAACAACATTCCCATTTTTGCTTTACATTTTGCCAACAGAGTTGCTATTTGATCATTGCATAACATGTTCCTATTCATCATCACACCAAGGTCTTTAACTGCTTCCTTATTTGTGATTGTCTCATTATTAGGTCCCTTATATGCATATAGCTTTCTTTCTCTGTCTCCATAATTTATTGATTCAAATTTATCAGAGTTAAATACCATCCTATTTACCTCTGCCCAATCATATACTTTGTTAAGGTCTCTTTGTAGAGCGTTCCTATCTTCATCACAAGTAATTTCTCTACTTATTCTTGTGTCATCTGCGAAACTACTCACTACCGAATCCTTAACATTATTGTCTATGTCTTCAATCATAATAACAAACAGTATTGCAGCTAACACCGTACCTTGCGGCACACCGGATATTACCTTGGCTTCATCCGATTTCTCGTCGTTTGCAATAACTATCTGTTTTCTGTTGTGTAAAAATTCTTTTAACCATCTTCCTACTTTATCCACGATATTGTGTTTTCTAATTTTCTTCGCTAATATATTATGGTCTACTTTATCAAAAGCTTTTGCAAAGTCTAAATAAACCACATCTGTTTCATTTCCGCTTTTCATATTTTTGAATATGTTCTCACGGTGGACTAACAGTTGGGTTTGTGTACTTTTTCCGGATACGAAACCATGTTGTCCTTTATTAAACAAATTATTTTTTATTAAATGTTTCATAATATTTTTCTTCATTACCCTTTCATACACTTTCATAATATGTGATGTTAGACTCACAGGCCTATAATTACTTGCCTCTAGTCTTGATCCACTTTTGAAAGTAGGGGTAATATATGCTAATTTGTGCTCATCATAAATCTTGCCTGTATCTACACTTTGTCTTAATAATATTGCAAGTGGCTTTGCGATAGAATGAACTACTTTCTTTAACAAAATAGCAGGAATTCCATCAGGCCTGCAGCAGCTCCATTTTTAATTTCATTAATAGCCTGCACAATATCAGCTTCATTAATATCTATGTCAGCTAAATATTCACTACTTTTCATTCCCTTACTTCTATATCATTATCTTCATTATCTATTCTAGGGGTGAATTCTCTATATCGTTCTGCCAGTATGTTGCAAATTTCCTTTTTTTCATTCGTTAATCTCCCTTCAATTCTTAGAGGGCCTATTTCTATTCTTCTTTTATTCATCTTCTTCACATATGAGTATAATAGTTTGGGATTTTGCTTGATATTTAATAGGGTTTTTTCTTCCAAGTCCCGTTTTTCATTTTCTTTTGATTGTATAATCTTTGTTCTGCATTTTCTATCTTACTTTTTAGTTCTATAACTTTCCATGCATTTTTTTTTTTGCTAGACCTTTTTTCCACTTTCTGATTTTCTGGAACAAGATCCTTCTGTCTCTTGGTATGCATGACTGATGTTTACTTTTCTTCTTCGGTATATATTTATCCACTATTTTCTCTAATATTTTATATAATATCTCCGTATTTACCTTTATGTCATCACTTACGAAAATATTATCCCAATCTTTGTTTAATTCTTCATTTATTTCTGACCATTTTATATTTTTACTGTAGAAGTTGTATTTTCCATATCCTTCCCACTTTTTCATTTCTTGCTTATTTCTGTTTTCACTTGCTTTGGAATGGACTGTTAATTCTATGACATTATGGTCTGAAATACTCGCATTATAAACTATTATTTCTTTAACATAATTCATCTCGTTCACAAATACTAGGTCTAAAGTATTTTCCTTTCTTGTTGGCAGGTGATTTATTTGTTGAATGTTGTATTCTAGTAGCATATCTAATAGCTTTTCGAATTGCCTCTTATCTTCTGCACTACTATTACTCTCTTTTTTATATGTATAAGTACATCCACAATCTCCTATTCGTTCTTTCCAGTCTACGAAAGGAAAGTTGAAGTCTCCAGATAGGAGAATAGTCCAGTCCTTGTGATTTCTACATATATCATCCAATTTTTCTATTATTAAGTCAAACTCTTTAGTATTAGGAGGTCTATATATTACTATGTTCATTAATTTTTCAGATTCAAATTCTACCGCTATTAGTTCACATTCTGAGTTACTATATTTCTCATATATTTTTCCTTGTTTTTTGTCTTTCCCATATATTGCGGTTCCCCCTTGATTCCTATTTTTTCTATCTGATCTATAAGTTTGAAACCCTTTTATTTGATCATCATTCCCAGTCTCTTGGGAATACAGGTTTCACTTATATTCATTATATCTATTTTCTTTTCAATTTGGGTTATTCTTCTAAGTACTCTATTTTTCTTTTTGAGTTACTCGTAACTAAACCCTGCGCATTCATCACTATGATGGTTTGCGTGTTTTCTCCTTCATTTAATATTGGTAATAATAAGGATTTTCCCATGTCTCTTTCCTGTTCTGGTATGTTGTTCTTTTTTTCATTTCCAGAAATTCTGACATTAAAAAATCCAACTTTTCCATAATATTTGTTCTTCCTTCATCATAATTATTCATTTTGTGTCTGAATCTGCAATTTTCTCCATATCTGCAATATCCCCTTGCATAATAAAAACAGTTATTATCTCTTGAGTAGAATCTTGGAGCTGATGCATTGAAATTTTTTGCTGGCACCTCTGCATATCTCGTTGATGGCTTGCTTTTTTCTTTTACCTGATATTCTTCATTCCTCTCTCTATTTGTTTCTTTCTTATTTTGGATTTTATTGCTTGATTGGTTATTTATTTGATTATTTTTCATGGCTACAGGGTGCATATTTTTACATTTTTTGTCGAACTTACATCCTTTTCCTTCTTTTAGGTTTTTGCATATTTTTGGATGTAGATCTCTGCAATCATCCTCATATCCATCTAAGTATGCACATTTACCATATATTTCATAGTTGTGACATACCTTAGGATGTTTGTAGTAACATTTTTCTCCATATCTGCAATTCCCTCTTTTCAAAAGGTTGCAGACTTTGTCTTTTTTGTATATTTTTTCCTCTTTCCCGTCATTGTGTAGATCTGGGTAGAGCCTCTTCGGCATTTTCTTTTGTGCTGTCATATCGTAATTTATTTCTTCGTAGGTATGCTGCTTTATAGCCTCATATGTAGTATCAATGAGTATCTCTGCATCCATACTTTTATCTTGTTCTTTGTTTTCCTTATCTTTTTCTGTCATTTCAGTTTTGTTTACTTCTCTTACGTTTTCCTCTTCTTCTTCTTCTTCTTCTTCTTCTTCCTCTTCTTCTTCTTCTTCATCCTCAACTATTTGTACATTCAATCTTGATTTAATAACATTGTCTATCCATGGTAGACATGTTGAGCAAAAAATTCTTGTGTCTTTTCTCATATCTTGCATTACCTCAGCACACTGTGGAGGAGTCTCCTTCGGGAGTTAAGAAGGCAAGAAGAGCCATTCTGTCACCCAGAGTTAGAAGGAGTCAGGAGGTGGAGGCCATGGACTCCTCCCCTCCTCCTCCTCCTCCCGAAGAGGATAAAGAGGAGATTACTAAGAGGTTTCTGGTTTCTATGCAGGAGCAGATTTCGTCTTTAGTAGGAGTGCTTTCAAAGGAGCCTCCTAGCAGGAAAGACACTTCCCTTCCTATCAAAAGGTCCTCCAGACGTGTGGAGGTACCTGCCGCCAGGAGCAGGAGGCAGGAGGCAGGAGTCAAGAGTCAAGAGCCAGTAGGCAGGAGTCGGAGTTCTTCCATGAGGCAAGATACGAATAGACTTATTTCTGGAATTTATGACTCTTCTCCAAACAGAAGCTCCTCTCCTTCAGATCGTAGGAGGTCTTGGAAAGACTCTTCCTCCAAACAAGAGCTTTCTCCTTCGTCTGATCGAGGTTTGGACGATTTGTCTGATGACGAGCTTCCTGCAAATGAAGGACTCTCAAACTATAAGATCTTAGCCTCCTTGTTACTACAAGAGTTTGGAGACTCTCTTAGTCCGGCGGCTCCTCCTTCTCCTCATTCTCTCTTTTCGAGCTCGGCTACTGTGAAATCCTCGGCCTTTCTGAAAATGAAACCTGCGATTTCCATGAAGAAGGCCCTCCAATCTTTAGATTCTTGGATGGGCACTAAGAAAGAGTTGGGAAAGACAGTATTCTGCATGACTCCTTCCAAACTCCATGGAAAGAGAGGTATTTGGTACGGGACAGGAGAGACTATGGGTCTTTCTCTTCCTGCTTCGGCAGATGCAGACTTTGCCAATTTAGTGGATGCCTCCAGACGTCACTCTTTAGGATCGGTCAGATCTACGTGGAGCATTTCGGAGTTGAACCACTTTCTAAAGGGACTTTTCGTCACTTTGGTGTTCAATTTTCTGGATTGGTCACTCGGAGTTCTGGCTAATAAATCTAAAGACCCGGAGTTTCCTAAGAACCCAGAGATTCTCCATAGCGTCCTGTCTTGCATGGACAAGGCAGTACAAGACGGTTCGGGAGAAGTTGCTTCCCTATTTGGTGCTGGTCTTCTGAAGAAGAGATCAGTCTATGGATCCTTGTTATCAAAAGCGGTTTCTCTGAGCCAGAGGACAGCGTTATTGTTCGCCCCTCTGTCAGATCATCTGTTTCCTTCTCAGTTAGTGAAGGATATATCTCGCTCGCTAACTGAGAAGGCGACACAAGACCTACTTGTACAAACATCCAAGAAGAGTCGTCCTGTAGTGTCTATGAATAAAAAGGACTCTCGTCCTCCTCAGCAGCCCTTTCGTGGAGGTGCAGCGGCTCGTCCCCCTGCCAGAAAGAAGAGCTCTGATAAGAGAGGAAGGTCTTCCTTCAGACCTTTCAAGAAGACAAAATGACTTGATGATCCTTCAAGCACCAGTGGGCGCCAGACTCCTGAACTTTGCAGGAGTCTGGGCAAAAAGGGGAGCCGACCCTTGGTCAGTTTCAGTCCTAAAGAAAGGATACGTAATCCCCTTCGAGGACAGTCCTCCCCTAACATCTACGCCTCGGGAACTGTCAGCGAGGTACAGAGACCCTGTAATGAGAAAGACTCTCCTTCAAATGGTAGAACAAATGTGGGAAAAGGAGGCCATCGAACTTGTGCAGGATCCACACTCCCCGGGATTTTACAATCGCCTTTTTCTAGTACCAAAGGCATCGGGGGGGTGGAGACCAGTACTGGACGTAAGCGCTCTGAACCGCTTTGTTCAGAAAAAGTAGTTCCGTATTGAAACGTCCGCCTCAGTAATGTCTGCTCTTCGTCCAGGAGATTGGATGGTCTCTCTGGACTTGCAAGATGCATATTTCCACGTTCCCATTCACCATTTGTCAAAGAAATATCTTCGATTTATGATAGGAGACAAGATTTTTCAATTCAGGGCTCTGTGTTTCGGCCTGTCTACAGCTCCACAGGTCTTCACCAACCTGATGGCGAATGTAGCGAGATGGCTTCACCTAGAGGGAATAAACATCTCCCTCTACTTAGACGACTGGCTGATCAGGGCCAAGTCGGAGATTCAGTGCTTGGAGGACTTATTAATAACAAGAAAGATGATAGAATCGCTGGGATTACTCGTGAACCTCGAGAAGTCGCAGCTGATCCCCAGCCAGAACTTGGTCTATCTGGGGATTCAGATGGATTCTCGGGGTTTTCGGGTATTTCCTTCGCGAGAGAGAATCACTCGAGGTTTGTCGAGAATCTCGAACGTCTTAGAGAGAGAGAGCAGTTCAGCGAGGGATTATCTGAGCCTTTTAGGGACTCTGTCCTCGCTAGAAAAGTTCTTCTGTCTGGGGAGGCTTCACCGTCGCCCTCTTCAGTTTTTCCTGAAAGGGGTGTGGAGTTGGAAGACGGGACAACTCTCAGACACCTTCCTGCTTCCACAAGAGATAAAAGATCACTTGAAGTGGTGGATCCTTCCTCTTCAGAAGAACGAAGGCGTGTCGCTTGCCCTGCAGAACCCAGACCAAGTGTTATTTTCCGACGCTTCGGAGTCGGGATGGGGAGCGACGCTAGGAGCAAGGGAGGTGTCAGGCACCTGGACAAAGGAACAGGTGTCCTGGCACATCAATTGCAAGGAACTAGTGGCCATACACCTAGCCTTAAGGTTCTTCGAGGAGATAGTCAGAGGCGGGGTGATACAGATAAACTCGGACAACACCACGGCTCTGGCTTACATACGCAAGCAAGGAGGGACACACTCTTTCTCCCTCTATCAGTTAACAAAAGACCTGTTAACCTGGACAGAGGAAAGAGGCATAACTCTCCTCACAAGATTTGTGCAAGGGATAAAGAATGTGAGAGCGGACAGACTAAGCAGGAGGAATCAGGTCCTTCCCACAGAGTGGACTCTACACACAGAAGTGTGCCGAAGTCTTTGTTCCCTGTGGGGGAGACCTCACATAGACCTGTTTGCGACGTTCCTCTCCAAAAGAGTAGAGATCTTTTGCTCTCTAGTGGAAGATCCAAGAGCCTTTGCAATAGACGCGTTTCTCCTGGATTGGTCGGGTTTAGACGCCTACGCCTTTCCCCCGTTCAAGATCCTGGGGGAAGTACTCAGGAAGTTCGTAGCTTCAAAGAGCACGAAGTTGACCCTAATAGCCCCATTTTGGCCAGCCCAAGAATGGTTCACGGAGGTACTGGAGTGGATAGTGGACTTCCCCAGATCTCTTCCAAGCAGAGCAGATCTACTCAGACAACCCCACTTCGAGAGGTTTCATCACAACCTCCCCGGTCTCGCTCTGACTGCCTTTCGACTATCGAAAGTCTTGTCAGAGCGAGGGGTTTTTCTCGCAAGGCTGCAGGTGCTATCGCTCGAGCCCGCAGATCTTCGACGAGAAGAGTAGACCAATCGAAGTGGGAAGTCTTTAGGAGGTGGTGTAAGAGTCAGAAGCTGTCCTCCTCCAGTACCTCTATAGTTAACATTGCCGATTTCCTCCTCTTTCTGAGAGAGGAATCGCACCTATCCGTGTCAACAATCAAGGGATACAGAAGCATGCTGTCTTCAGTATTCAGGAATCGAGGGCTAGAAATTGCAGATAACAAGGATCTACATGATTTGATTAGGTCCTTTGAAACTTCAAAATCAGCAGCTCCTAGAACGCCTAGTTGGAATCTGGACGTGGTCCTGAAATTCCTTTCCTCAGATAAATTCGAGCCTCTACATCTGGCTTCCTTCCGCGACGTCACTAGGAAATGCTTATTCCTGTTGTCTCTCGCTACAGCCAAGAGGACGAGCGAATTGCACGCTCTGGACTCCACAGTGGGATTCAAAGGAGATGCTGCTATCTGCTCGTTCCAGACATTGTTTCTGGCGAAAAACGAGAACCCATCAAAACCTTGGCCCAGAAGCTTTGAGGTAAAAGGTCTATCTAACCTTGTAGGCAGAGAGACAGAGAGGTCTCTCTGTCCAGTGAGAGCTCTTAAATTTTATTTAGAGAGAAAGAAACAGATGGGAGGTTGTCAACAAGGTCTTTGGTGTGCTGTGAAGAACCCCAAAAGACTCATGTCCAAAAACGCCTTGGCCTTCTTTGTGAGAAGCGTAATTACTGACGCACACAAGAACTGCTCGGAGGAATCCTTCGGTCTTCTAAAGGTTAAGACCCATGAGGTGAGGGCAGTAGCAACGTCCCTGGCGTTCCAAAAGAATATGTCTCTTAGAAATATCATTGAGACTACTTATTGGAGGTGCAATTCAGTGTTTGCGTCTCATTACCTGAAGGATGTGAAAGTGACTTATGAGAAGTGCTTCTCTCTAGGTCCATTTGTATCAGCAGATACAGTTCTGGGTCTTGGAGCAAAGACTGATCCTTAAAATATTTTAATTTTATCGTACATAAACCCTCTTGTCAGATATGTGCTTGGTTTTCTATTAGCAAGCTCACTGATGTCGCACGGGCGCATAGTGTCATTGCTGGTAGGGGATCAAGAGTATGTATGGCTAGTAGGGGGGTACAAAATTTTTTTTTTATATTTTGTTATAAATGAGCGTGTAATTATGTTTCGAGTTTTTGGTTGTTTGTAAGGAGTTCGGGGATAACTCCTTACAATCTTAGAACTAACATGGATGTTAGGATCAGGTGATCGGGATCGGTGTTGTGCTCCTTGAACAAGGTGTATTGTCATGTTAGTGGAATAGCACCCAATGACAAAGGCCTTTAGGCTCTGCCGAGTAAGTGGATAAGACCCCATTGGCAGACCCACAAGAACTCTTAGCCATAGATCAATATCTCGCTGAGGCTCTTGAGGCTAAGCAGACTCCTAGGCAGTAGCCGCAAAGTCTTCAGCCTAATGAGGTAGGAACCAAGGTTTATTAATACCTACAACATATGTTGTTTACCTGTCTATTTCAGTAGTTAGCTGTCTCTTACCCACCACCAATGGGTGCTAATCAGCTAAGTATATATCTGGCAGGGAAGTTGAATGTATAAAAATGATATTGTCATGATACAATAAAGTTTTATACATACTTACCTGACAGATATATACTTAGCTATAGACTCCGTCGTCCCCGACAGAATTTCAAATTTCGCGGCACACGCTACCGGTAGGTCAGGTGATCTACCGCCCTGCCCTGGGTGGCAGGACTAGGAACCATTCCCGTTTTCTAATCAGAATTCTTCTCTTCCACCTGTCTCCTGCGGGGAGGCTGGGTGGGCCATTAATCGTATATATCTGTCAGGTAAGTATGTATAAAACTTTATTGTATCATGACAATATCATTTTAATTTCATAGTTAAGGTAAGGGAGACTTCACACTATTGACCCACCAACTGGAGCAAATAATCTGTATTGGTCAGTGTAGTAAATTATTTGAACAACTTATTGAAAAGTACTTTCAAGAATTTATTGGAACCTTTCCTCAAAAAAGCTAGATAGTAACGCCAGAGCACAACTCTGTAGCCTGGAAAGCTTGTCCCAAGTAACTTGCAATATATCAGCCCACAGTCCTACTATGCCAACAAAAGGGTCCCATATCTCAAAATACAGGCAGCCCCCGGGTTACGACGGGGGTTCCGTTCTTGAGACCCACCGTAAGCCGAAAATAGTCGTAAGCCAGAACATCATCAAAAATCCTAAGAAAACCTTACTTTTAATGCTGTGGGTGCATAGAAAACTATGTAAACTGCATTCTTATGGCCTTTTTCATAAAAAAAAAACTTCAAATATTGATTATTTTGCATTTTTGGTGTCATACATCATCTGCCAGATGAGCGTTGTAAGCGTCGTAACCCTGGAAATAATGTCTGATGAATATAATTGAAAAGCGTCGTAACCTCGGAACATCGTAAGCTGAGATCGTTGTAACCCGGGGACTGCCTGTATAACTTATAAAGCTTTTAAACATGATTACCCTCATTGTTTTTCAACCAGTTTCGTTAGAATTTCACACTTGGAAAGCCTAAACCTGTTAAAAAGGTAACATAATACAAACTACTTAAATGCGGTGAATTAATAAGTGCAGTAGTAGTTTTACATTCGTGTCAGTAAATAAACCTGCCTGTCTGTCATATAGTTTCTATAAGCAAGTAACAGTGCTGAGTTTTATCATTGTTATCAAGATGTAGAATTTTAAGTGTGCTATAGTTTTTGTTCATTCTAAATATTTGAATATCTTTTACACAGACAGCAAATGATGAACCCATGGCAGAGTGGCATAATGCCAGTTGGTGGAGGACTTCAGTCTGGCAGAGCTGATGAAGCAACTCTGGCTTTCAACATTTTGAATCAAGTTCTGGCATCTGTAAGTTTACCTTGTTCCCCGGGGGGGGGTTAACAAGAATGTTCCTGTACTCATTGGCTAAGTTTTTCCTTCCCTGTATGTAAGATGAAATGACACGTATGGCCTGACCCTGATTTGTGGAGCATGTAATATTTCATTCCAAATTGAGCCCTCTTCTGTAGTGTAGACGACACCCTTTGTATAATGTAAGACTTGTCAATTGTAACATTTTTTTATGTATACGTAGTATACATTGTTTTGAATTTCACTAAAATTTTTTCAAATTAAACAATATAGTCAAGGGTGAGAATGTATATCAGGGTCAAATTCCACATTTTGCAAACTAGTATATAGGTAATGTTATATATAACAAAATCTGCAATAGTATATGACTTTCCTAAAGATGAAATTGCAAATTGCAATTTCATTATTAGTTTTTTTACCATTCCAGTGTAAGTGCATGCCACTTTTTTCTGAGTCAGGGTTCTTATTGTCATCATGTACAGAATGAATTGTGCTATTCCTAGAGAAAGAGAGAGAGGGCCTTTTAGGGCTCGAAAGATGTTTCTTTACCCACCCACGGGCATTGGGTAAAGCTTCATCTTATGAACTTTTCTTGGAATGTGAGGAAAATTTTGCTGCTGCTTTCATGCAAATCTATTATTAATGATTGCTGCTAGTTTCTACGTCACTCATCTTGATTATGTACGGTAATGAGATTGCAAAAATAAGAGTATTTCAGCAGATACCTTGCACATTTGATGCCTGAAGCTCCAATGTAAAAAGTGAACAAGGCTTAATGTCATCCACTAAGATAAATGAATACTAAATACTTGATACTGTGAGAGGAAGGTTAAAAAATGAGAATGCATCAGAGAACAAGTAAAATTGGAATAATAAAACTAATTAGGGAATAGGGATCTTTTAGGGTAATGAATGAGTACTCATTATTCACCAGTATGCTTGGGATAGTGAGGGGGAAAAGTCAATCAACTCTTATCTCTTAAGAAAACCCAAGTGATGAATGTTAGTAAGTACTTCATAAAGAAGGTACAAGGCACAAAATGTGAAGAGGGCTTATCGCACAGCATTCCTCAAGTACCTGAAAAGAAATAGGATTAGAGTAAGGGTTACAGGATTTTTTAGGAGAGATTAAAAGACTAATAACAAATATTTCTTCAGCTTATCAAGGTTGAAGTTATAATATCAGAGGACTTTATTAATCAGAAATGAGCCTGTAATTAGGCAGTACTATGTTATTGATACTATTTAATTCTCTTTCTTAGAAGTGTTATAGTGATTTGTTGATACTGCGTCAACTTCCGTTTTATAATAGTATATTAGATAAGTTCTTATAAAGTTTTAGAGTAAGCTTTTGCTTTGCAATTTCTGCTTTTCTGTGAGGATAGACATGAGCTTGAATTGAATTTGATGTATGCTGCTACATGGTATTCTCCAAGGCTTTTGAATAGCATAAACTGAGGAAGTAAGTTGTTACTGAGGAAAAGGATATTTGTATTGATTTGAAAGTGGAAGCTAACCTATTTCAGTTAAAACAGTGTTCATAAATAAATGACAACAAATAATATTAATGTACGATTTCTTGAAATTTGGTAAGCGACTGATTTTTTCGATAGCTGTGGCTCAATAACATGTTTTCTTTTCATCATTATGGAAGGCATTTATGTAGTCATAAGAGTCACAGTATTTTAGTAATTCTGTTTGATGACTTTGGGTTTCTACCTTAACCAACCTCTTGATTTGCTAGTTGACAGAATTTATACTGAAAAGTTTTCTTTTTGTTCTTTTGCAGGACACACCTATGATGAACACTGGTTTGAATCAAGGTGGTGGATTTCAAGATAGGAAAGGTAGACAGGGTTTGGTAAGTGCTGATGCCTCACACAGTACAGATAGTATTTGATTACTGTTATAAGTAATTCTTTTTTTTTTTTTTTTTTTTTTTTTTTCCAAAATTGGGAATAATTCAACTTTTTGAAAATAGAATTTATGCCCTAGTTTTTCAGACTTGAGCCAATATTAATTGACCTGTCTGTGTCCGTATGTCAGTTTATCTCTGTCTTGTGCTTTTTATGTATCCCTGTCCACTAAGGATGAATTTTTTAAAGCTCTCTTAGTGTGATATCTTAAAAGATAAGATGAACATTTTGTGCTGTCAATCGAAGGGTTAAGGTCACTCCAAGAAGTTTGAGCTCCTATTTGTATTTAATCATGGTCACTAGATGGTGCTGTATTATTCAATATAATTTAGCTGTTGGCCTCGTTGTATGTTTGCAGTGCTAAAGCAGTTAGTTATGTCAGAGGCTTTTGTATAAAACTGTGCAGCAAGCCATGTTTTCAGCATATGTAAATTTTGTTTGTTGAAAAAATAGTATGCTTGTAAAAATCACTGAATACTGGCCTCAAAAGAAGAGTAAAGAATATGTCATGATATTCATTGTTTACCTGGATGTTTTTGTTAAAAATTGTACATCCAACTCAAATAGGACCTCCTTAATAAAAACAAACATTAAACTACCACTAAGAAGGTGAGTTCACTTTCAGAATAACATTGCAGCGTAGCACTGTTGCAAATATGTATCACAGTAGCTTGCATGACCTGTCTATGTGAAGAAAATTAGCAACTGCAGACTCATCCATTTTTCTTCATACTACTTCAGTGATCACTTTTGGTTTTAATTAAAGTTTGCTATATCTATATTTTTTGTGCATTAAAAGTTGAAAAATAGTGATTTTAAGTCTGTAGTTTGTTTAAAAATTCATATAGCTCCTTGTGTTTTAGATCTTTGTTAAAGAGGTGTAGATATACAATATATATAAACTGAATCACCCCCCTTGTGAAGATCACGTGTGGATACTTGGAAACTGATATAGCAGTCTTCGGGAGAAAATTGCATGCTAATACTAAGTGGGATCAGGCTTTTCATGTGCAAGGTATTGTTCAAGACTTTATTAGCCATGTACTATTAATATTTAGGGCAATTTGACTTAAGCAAGATGATGTTTGTAAAGTGGTTTTACATGGCCTATTTTAAAAGTGGGTCGGTTATAGTATTTTTTTCTTTTTGTAATACGTATATCCATATACGTACTGGGAGAGTGATTCTTGTACAATTTTGAGGTTTCCCTATAAGAAGTCAGTTTTTAAATTGTGATTGGTTTAAATTATGTATCTACGTTCTTGAAAACATATGCTGTTGGTTACTATCAGGTGGTATTGTATTCATTTCACTCTTTCACAGGGAGGTCGCCTAGAAGACCGGCGAAGGGGTCAGTCTCCTCAGTTTTCCAACCGAAATAGGGGAGATGGTGGACGTCAGTGGTCCAGATCAAGGTCACCCCAACGAAGAGATAATCGTTCAAATGCCAGACGTGACAGCAATGACCGAAATAGGAAGTCTGTTTTGGAGAGATTGGGGAAAGTTCCAGATAAGAACAGGGCTGCTAAGGAGAGAAGCAAAGAACGTACACCTGCTGATAAAAGGAGAAAGTCTAGAGACAGGCAGAGCAGGTAAAGGTTTTATGTTTTTCAAGTCATTTTTTTTTTGCTGTATATGAAAATAAAAAGTAGGCAAAGAGTTCTATTCATACTAGGGATGTGCCCAAGTATCGGTATCGGTATCAGTGGTATCGGCTAGTTTTTGTGGTATCGGTATCAGTGAATATCTGGCTGATACCAGCAGATACTTTTGTCATTAGTATGGGAATTTAAAACCCTTCTAGATTTCCTAAAATGTACTTTATATTAACAAAGCCCATCAAACAAACTATATGTATATAGGTATATCATTGTGTATAGGTTCATTGTTTATCTTTTTAAAACAGATTGTATCTTAATACTGTACAGTGTAGTATTTAACTATTTGTTATTGTAATTCTAATTTTAATTAACTATGTTTATGTTTATCTCTCTCAGTAATGATTTCAGTAACAATAATATGCAGGTAACACATATCGGTATCGGCCAGAAATTTGGTATTGGTGCATCCCTAATTCGTGCCTTATACAGTACTCTTTTTAGTAACCTCTGTCACTTAGGGTATAGTATTCATTACACTTGATTTCAGTTTTTCTTGCTGTGAACATCAGACTAATATACTAAGTTATTATTACAGTGAAGATAAGAGTACTAAAGGAGACAGCAAAGGGAAAGATACTGATTCGGATAAGCAGCAAGGGGAACTTTCTGAAGAAAAATTGGTAATGGACAAAGAAGTAAGTTATTGCTGCAGAACATAGTTGTCAGTACTGTGGTGAATTTGCATTTGTACTTTGTATCCAGTCTTCTTCTGCATGTTTTGGCAACTTTTTTGGGAATTATGTAAAACATTAAAATTTTTTGGGAGTTTTGTGAAACATTAAAAATTTACATTTTTAGTTGAATGCGCTAAAGCCCTTACTTAACAATTTGTAGTTCATGATTTGTTTATGCTGTTGGCAAGTGAAATTTAGTCATGGTAAGATTACTTGACTTTTTTGGATATGAGAAATACTCTTAATATCTCATAATTATTCTAACTTCTATTTTTTTTATATCCATCTTTTCTACTCGACAGTTGAAAAGTAAATGTTTCCTTCTTTACAGAATGAAGAGCAACTGGTCAAGTGTTTGAAGTGCCACATTTGTGAGATAGATTCATTTGAAAGTGTTGAGGTAAGAATGTGAATTTTCCATTTGCTATTGTTGTTGCCGAGTTATGTAGTAAATGGAGTACCTTTATGTGTTTAGAATTTTTTGGAATTGTAATTTATTTTGTTCATGGTTTTTGGAAATTGTTACATTGCCACAGATATGTATCTCTTTCAAAGTGGAGTTTTTGCTGTCTCTTTTCATTTCCGAAATCGTACACACGCACACACACACTGCAAATAGCTAAAATCCTTGAATACTTAAAACCCCTCTAAAAAGGCTATATATAACTGACTATTTTGTTAGTTGAAACACAAGAAAACCCTGTCTGAAAATGCTCATGCCTGAATATTTTAATAGGCTTATCACAAAAGTTACAGTAGTCATGAAATTAATAGAAAAATACAGTAATTAATGAATTTCTCAGTGAAAAATACTGCAAATATGCAAATTTCCCACTGAATAATGGGTTAGATATAGTCCATAGAGTATCCCACAAATAGGTGAGTCTGCGAATCTAGAGAACTCGAATGGGGGAAGCATGGTCAACTGTATATCATTTCAACCTCTAAACCCTGGAAACTGGAAGCTGGAAATTCAGACATGCAAACTTCTGTAAGCATGATGTACCCATGAGCCAAAAGATTGCTAAGCTGGGAAGAGGATTTGGGATGAAAAACAAAAGAATCACTTGCCTTGGAATGGCCGGATGGTAGATCTGCAAGTCTTAAAACAGAGTTTTATATTCCTGGGAAAATCTCCTGCAGGGCAAAAAAGGCTGTCATTGAAGTATAACTAGAATTTGTAGTTTTGTACCACATTTAGCAGATGTCAGCCCTACAGCTAGAGTTGCATTCATTTGTCATAAGTCCCTTAAATTTTGGCAGAATCTTCAACATTTTCATTCGCTTCAGTTATATATAGACAATCTCTCTCTCTCTCTCTCTCTCTCTCTCTCTCTCTCTCTCTCTCTCTCTCTCTCTCTCTCTCTCTCTCTCTCTCTCTCTCTCTCTCTCTCTGTGAGATAGATCATTTTTAATCTTTTTACCTTCACCGTCTAAAACTGTAAATGCACTGTTCTAAAACATAGACACATTACTAAAAGTTGTATAAGTCCTAATAAAAAGTACTGTTTGTTCATGAAAAGGGATTTCAGAAGAAAGAGAAAGAGACAGAATAAAGAATTTCTTAAGAGTGGCTGAGAAGACTTCTAAAAACAGATCGGTTTGTCGGAAGGGGGAGAGAAGAGAGAAATGTTGTACATATGTAATCTTCACACTCACCTATATTTTTACCAACCATTCATTTCTCTTTTCAAGGGTAATGTAATGAAATTACAGTTACTATTATTTCATTGAAAATTTAGCTTAATATTTAGGGAGCATGATCAGGGTGATATTTAGTGTTCAAACTCTACAAGTAAGCATTTATGAGCATTTTAAGAGACTGTGCCAAACTTATGAGGAAATTCCCCTTGTGTGAGGATGTATAGAACCTAACCTTGCATAATTTTGGGATATTATTGTAGTCTATGAACTTAATTTATCAGATAACTCAAATGCAGTTTATTTTATTAAGTGTCATCTTATTCAGTTAGATTCTGTGTGTGTAAAAACAAAAGTTACTTTTGATATAATTCAGCTTCATAAAGTGTTTGAAATTGTTTATAAGAATTCAAGTTTCCTAAGTTTTTAGTAAAAACAAAAGTTACTTTTGAAGTAATTCAGCTTCATAAAGTGTTTGAAATTGTTTAAAAGAATTCAAGTTTCCTAAGTTTTTAGTAAAAACAAAAGTTACTATTGATGTCATTCATCTTCATAAAATGTTTGAAATCTTTTAAAAGAATTCAAGTTTCCTAAGTTTTTCCACCATAAAGAAAACTTTATTGTTCAATTTCTTCCCTGTGCATTGCATTGTACATAATACAGGTTATTGGTTACAGAGTATTTCTAATCCTTTAATTATTTGGACTGCAGAGCTTCAGGAACCACAAAAAGAGTGACGAACACAAGTTACTTCTAGATATTCACAACCAGCGAAGTGAGGCTGCCTTACAGCTGATGAGGGCTGATGCTAAGGTATATTTTGAGGCCATTGTTTTCATTGTCACTTTTATTGTTCTGTTTTTATTGTCACTTTTATTGTTCTTCTTGTGTATATAGCATAACTTTCCATAATTCCATAGAATAGGGTTTGGTAGGTTAGAGAAATATAAATACAAAGCACTTTGTTTCCATTTTGCTTGTTGTGTTTCCTGCTTTATAACAAGTCTTCCCCAATGTGTTCAGTTGTGAATGTGTAGTAATGTACTCCACAGTTACCTTCAAAACAACTTTTCTCTTGCCTGGGAAAATGTCAATTATCTGGAGTACTTATCACAGAGTTTACATTTTTAGCATCTCAGGGTTAAGGTTTAAAGTTAGAAAAAACTTGGCAATGATCCCTCAGTTCAACAGTTCTAAATTGAGTCAGTATTCTTGTAAGTTCTTTGAAATGCTGTATTCCATTAGGTTACTTCCATCAGTGGAAAAGGGAGTGCGATTAAGTCTAAAAGCTAAGTTAAGATAAATAAATATATTTTTTATATGAAACTTGAAAATTAAACAAATACAAGGCATATCAGATGTACAGGATGTCTGTCACCCTTAGCATGGTGGATAATTAAATATCTCGCGTGGCTACGATTGTGTATGATGATGTTGAAAGAATAAAATGTGGATCATATTGCCTCTAGTTTAGAGACTCTTCATATAGATGTATGACTCTCATATATCTGTAATAACAAGTTGCTAGTATTCATATAAGGAATAAGTATTGTACAAAGCCAGTTTCATGAGGCTTGGTATTATATCTATTTCTGTAGAATACAATGTAGCCATACTTCAATATTAGACACCAGAAAAGGATATGTAAAGGAACAAGGCACTATATCAATATTATATTTTATAAAGTAATAAAATCTCAATAGGTACACAGCAATTAATACAATATTCCAGTTTCAACGTACATTTGTAATGTAAATTAGGAAAAAAAAAGACAAGCTTCTTAATCAGTAAATGAAGATTTAAATCTAATACATATTGTGAGTAATGCTGCAATATCTCAATTAATTAGCTTTCAACCTATGACAGTTGGATAAGTATAATACTTGATTCATCAGCATCCCATTTTGTAGTGTTTGTAAATACTTTTAAGGCATAGTACAATTTAATGTGCAAAACATAGCCAATTTTGTTTTTGTTGTGAAATGTTTTGCCTTTTCTTTGTTATTGACTGTAGTTTATGAGATGATAAGCATTAAAATATCCACAATTGGATAATAATAAACACTTTTATCTTGACCAGTTGGCAGCAAACCGAGAGAGGGAAAAATCTGGGAATGCCAACAGAGAATCGTTTTACACAAGATGTCCAAAATGCGACTGCATTGTTGCAGATGCGTTCAAGAGCCACAAAAAGTCCATTGAGCATGAGGTAAGATTAATTGTATTCGGTTTTACAGTGGTCCCCCCGTGTTCGGGGGGGATGCATACCAGATGACATCCCCCCCCGTCCCCCCCTCTGTGAATTGTTAGTTAAAACTCCAGAAAACCCCCACTAAAAATTTTCATACCTTTTTTTTTTTAATAGTTTTATCACAAAACGTGCATATTATAATGAAATTGATAAAAAGGAATTTGTGGATATTTCTCATAGAAAAATACCGCGAATGTGTGAATTTTCCGTAAATAGTGCGGGGAAACGTTCCCGAGGGAAGTCCGCGAATCTGGAGAAAGCAAATACGTGGGGTCCACTGTACATGTAATGTATATAAACTCCATTGCACTTGTGTAGTTTTAAAAATGCATAGGAACAAACCTAATTTGTCGGCATTAGGAAAGTTAAATTAAAATGATTAGTGTTGTAATGGTATGTGTATACTGTATATATATATAATATATATATATATATATATATATATATATATATATATATATATATATATATAATATATATATTATATATATGTATATACATAATTTTTTTTTTTTCATGCCAGGTATTAACAATAGTTAATTTTTACAAAATGGAAATCTGCATGTAGTAACTTGTGTTAGTAATCAGACATCTCAGAAAAAAATGTGGGATCTAATACAATTAAAAGCATTTCTTAAAATTGAATACTATATTCATTAATACGTATCATGTTTGTGGCATAACAGTTAGAAGCGATTCTAGAAGTGCTTAAGTTGATTTATATTTTTGTAAGTGTCATTTTATTTTGCCAACAGAATACAATTTCTTAAACATTGCGTATTTTATAGCTGGTGGATAATCATGTGTTTCGAGAATGCTGTGGTTCAACCTTCATCAGAAGGAAGGAGTTTGAAGATCATCGTCTCACCATCCCACATCTAAAAGTAAGTCCATGATATGTGGCTCACTTCATTACTTTGCTGATTTTCCTTCGTTATGGTACCAGAATCTCCATAAGATTAAATCAACCCATTATTGGTGTAGTATAATTTCCCCTAAAATTTATTCTTGACAGCAAATGCTATTTTTTTTTCCTCACTGTATCTGACCTTAGTAGAGATTTGATTTTTAGTGTGATGCAGCTAGTTAATCATCAGATAAAACCAGTGTTATCAATATTAATATTTTTCTGGTGGAGAAACATACATATATATATGAATGAGTATTATCACATCACTGTGATTCATATATATGCATTAAACTACAAATGTCCTTTAATATCTAATTCCCTCTACCTTGAAATTAATGTATTTTCATAAATGTTAACCGAAGGGGAATTTTTTAGTAAATAAAAAATTCGTCGGTTCGTGGGTGCAAACCACGGATCCAAGAATTTAGGACATAAAGTGAAGCTCTTTTATCCACATGACAGGATTTTGTAGGGGAGAGGCGTCATTAACTTAAACCTCTCGTGATAGCCTTGTGGGTAAAAGGCTTCACTGTACATCTTGAATTCTTGGTTCCGTGGTTCACGTCCATGAGGCAGCAAATTCCCCTTTGGTTAACATATATGAAAATATATTAATTCCGAAGTAGAGCAAATTAAAAAGTAAAGCACATTTGTAGCTTATGTGTATATATGAATCACGGTGATGTGATTACTCATAATATGACTGTGCGACAAAAGCACTACAAAGTTATCAAGGTCGAGATGGGTTGATGGTGACTTAAATAACAAATGCCTGAGCGAGACAGGAATTTGTAGGTGAGAGGCGGCGTTAGCTTATACCTCTCATAATAGCCTTGTTGATAAAAGAGCTTCACTGTAAGTCCTGAATTCTTGTTTCCGTGGTCCCCCCCCCCCCCCCCCCCCCCCCCACCCCCCCCCCACCCACCCCCCCCCCCCCCCCCCCCCCACCCCCCCCCCCCCCCCATGAGCCGGCAAATTATTTATCAACAAAAAAAATTCCCCTTTGGTTGAAAATATATTAATTCCGAGATAGAGAGAATTAGATATTAAAGGATATTTTTAGCTTGGTGCATACATATTTATATAGCCATTTTGCTTTGACTGTGCATACGTACATGGGCCAGAGCATCATCTGTTTCTTGTGTGGTCCAACATAATATAATTTTTAGAGATGTCTGAGGAGAAAGGATTCTTTTCTATCAAGTAAAACATTTTTCAAGATCAAAGACACCAAGGTGTTCCAAAAATTTTTTGCTTCCTTGATAACAGTACTTTGCTCTGTGAAGCAAATTGTCTTTTTAACTCATGATTTCCTTGGTTATTTCTTCCAGAGACAAATGGAAACAAGGACTGACAATCCTCTTGAGGAAAAGGTTGTTATGGCCTTCACAGGTAATTTATCTTATAGTGGCACTGTTTATACATTTATACTGAATGATAATAATAATAATTGCATGTATGTCAGATAGTAGGACATAGGAAAGTGAAGATTAATGTATGTTTTCTCTTACATGTAATAGTAATAAAATATGTCAATTTTAATGTATTGTTTTTAATGTGGCAGAGGAAGAAGAAGCAGCATCTAGCACTCTGCGTGAGTTCAAGGACAAACATCGTCTTGATTTAGAGTCTCCAGCTGACTTCCCCAGCTATGATCCAGAGAAACCTATAGGCAAGTGTTCAGTTAGGTTGAAATGAACCTGGTTGACTGTTACTGTTGCATTAGTCCTTTAAATTTTTGTAAAGTATGTAAATGCAAGGCATTAGGAAAACTTGTTGAGTGGGGCAATATCTGGTGGTCTGCTTAACTGTATATTTTGTATTATTGCTGTTTTCTTGGTAATGATAGCAAGTATATTTAGAAGGAGTAATGATTACATCAAAAATTAATTCTGCAAGCTTGACTGTTTACAATTATTATTACTTTTATATTATTACTTTAATGACAATATTAGTTATAAAAGTGGGTGGATTTGTAATGCTTGACTGCTAATTATTACATATATTTTTTTGTTTATAAATGGGAATGAGAACAAGTAATTTTTGCAGGCTTGGGCTATGTCCACAAGAAGAGGAGATACAACTGCACTGTATGCAATAAAAGCTTTCCTTCCTATAATAATATGGCCCTTGCTCACTGTCGGTCATTTAATCATTACTTGATGCTGATGAAGCATCTTGAAGGACAATTAAAGGTAAGAAAATTGTTCTGAATCATTTTTGTTGTTAAGTAATTGAAATATATATAGCTTCAAAGGCCCTTAAAAATACAAATAACATTACAAAAATATATTTTTTGACTGGCAGTATGTACTTTAGTTCCTATCACTGATGAAGCTGGATAGTTGGTAAGTTATGAATGCATGTACAGGCAGTCCCTGGGTTAGGACGGTCTCGGCCTACGACGTTCCGAGGTTACGACGCTTTTCAATTATATTCATCAGAAATTATTTCCAGGGTTACGACGCATGTTCCAGATTTACGACGCCTACAAACGCTAATCTGGCAGATGAAATATGACACCAAAAATGCAAAATGATCAATATTTAAAGGTTTTTTGATGAAAAATGCAATAAGGATGCAGTTTACATAGTTTTGAATGCACCTAAAGCATTAAAAGTAAGGTTTTCTTAGAATCTTTGACAATGTTCCGGCTTACGATTTCGGCTTATGACGCGTCTCAAGAACGGAACCCCCGTCGTAACCCGGGGACTGCCTGTATTTGGAATATGCATATGTAGAATAACAGTGTTGGTGGTACAGGCAGTTCCTGATTATCGGTGGACTCAGTTAGTGGCACTCCGGTTTTGTGGCGCCATAATGGGCTGTGTTTCAGTTATCAGGGCCACATGGTGCCAATAATAGAGTTATGTCCCCATAGCATACCCAGCAGAGGCGCCATAAATCACCGAGTGTCGGTTAATGGCAGTTTTCACTTATCAGCACCCCGCCGATAACTGGGGACTGCCTGTATTGGAAATGGGAGTTGTCCTATAATGAAGGGGTTCTCTACATCATTGTTTTTAGTCTTCATTAGGTCCTATTTATGTCAAGTCTGGTGGGTGTATATACTGAAATACTTGTTTAAGAATGGTTATCAGATTAACTCATCAGTGAAATCCAATTTCCAGTGTCTGCCTGACAGATTAACCTTCTCAGTTTCACTGATGATAAAGGATTCAAATCCATAAGCAGCTCAAGATGTACTACTTCATTTTATTGATAACCAGTAGTATCCAGGATTTCTACTGAATTTTTATGCTTTAATTATTATGAAACTGATTGACATTAGACACAATGTATTCGCGGCGGAGTATTTTAAGTTTTACTGCAAAAAGTGCATTTAGTCACATAAATGATACAAAAAATCAGTAATTGTGAATATTTCTCAGTAAAAAATTCTGTGAAAAGGCAAATTTTCTGTAAATAATGGGCATATAGTCTACAGAAAAATCCATAAATAGGCGGGTCTGCAAATAGCAGCGGTCAACTGTACTGGGTGAAGTATGTTGAATTATTGCTCATTTTTGTACATGAACTTTCCTGTCAGACATATACTTAGCTTACGTCTCTGACGTCACGACAGAATTCAAAACTCGCGGCTAACGCGACAGGTAGGTCAGGTGATCTACCTTACCCGCCGCTGGGAAGCGGGTGTAAGAACCAACATACCTTTCTTGACAGATTTTTTTCTGTCGTCGGTGTCGACCACACCTGTTGTCGGTACCTCTTGACAGTTTGATTCTTTTCTCGTTTTCGCCCTGGATTGTTTCTACGGACTTTTGGTGAAGTACCCGATCTGTTGGCCTGGCATTCGCGATTTGTGGACAGTTATTTGACTTTTCTTTGGATTTTTCTTGGATTCATGATGTCTGATGTTGATACTAAGAAAACTGCTATGTTTAGAGTTTGTTGTATGACTGAGTGTAAGGTGAGGCTACCGAAAGCTGCGGTAGACCCTCACACGGTATGTTTGAAGTGTAGAGGGAATGAATGCACCTTTAATAATCCTTGTAATGAATGTGAAAAGCTGAATGAGGATGAATGGAAGTCTTTGTCTTCCTACTTGAGGAAGCTTGAAAAGGATAAAGTTAGGAAAGCTTCTTCTAGGAGCAGTAGTAGATCTCGTATTAGCGAGTTGGATGTAGATAATCCTATTTTAGAAGTAGCTCCTTTGTCAGTTTCAGCTCCTGCTCCCTGCACCGAAGCCGAAGATGCGCCTTCGGAAGTGGCCTCCATGAAAGCCACCATTCGCAGTATGGAGAGGAAAATCAAACAATTAGAAGGTAAGAGTGATTCCAATAGTGATTTGTGCAGTGAACCCAGTGCAGTGGAGGGTGCGTCTGATCGGCTCCCTAATGCTTCCAGGCCTAGACCTCTTCCAGACTCCCAGTCCCAGTGGAGGAGGAAAGTCGAAAGCCGCAGGAAGGTTAGGGAGCATCCCCACCGGTCAGGCGTCCCCTCGGTAGCTCCTGTTGATCGTTCCCAGGCTACCTTGGATCGCTCTAAGAGTGAAATATTGCGCCAATGCTTCTCGTCTTCGCCTTCGCCTTCTCCTAAACGAGGATGGAGCTCTTCGGAAGCCTCGCGCACTTCGAAGAGAGCCTGGAACGCTCCCTGCGCCCGTCCATCCAGCCCTGAAGTTTTTTCGGAAGAGCCTGAGGTGGAAGCGAAGAAACGTAAGAGATCTCAGGAGTATCGTTCCCCGAGCAGAGATCGAGCCTCGTCACCTGTTCAAGAGTTTGTGAATTCTCCTGCAAGGGTGTTGGCTAACCTTCAGGCGCAGATTTCGGCTCTGGCTGGCTCTCTTTGCGTGTCGTCTCGTCGTAGGAAGGACGTCTCGCTTCCTGTAAAGAAGTCCAGGCTCCCCTCTCCTGACTCTCGCTATTCGACGGAAGCGGCGCGCTCACCTGTGCGTTCGGATTCTCGCAGGAGACTTTCTGCTTCGGACAAGATCCCATCTGCGTCCAAGCGCCATTCGCCTGACAGACAGGTTTCTCCTTCGGACAAGGAGCAAACTGCGCGTAGGAGATCTTCACCCTACAGACGCTCTTCTCGAGACAGGATCGCTCCCCTTGACAGGCGCCAAGAGCCTAGTAGGCGCTACTCGCCTCGTAGCCGCTCCTCGTCTCGCCTCCACTTTCCTGTTGACAAGCGCCCTAAATCGGACAGGCGCTCTTTGCTGGACAGGCGTCAAGAGCTTGTTAGGCGCGTTTCTCCTGGCAGGCGCTCTTCTCCTGACTTTCACTCTCCTCGAGTCAGGCGCCGAGATCCTAGCAGGCGCTTCTCCCCTTGTAGGCGCTCATCTAGTAGGCTGTCGCCAGAGATCCTCTCGCCTCGGTTCAGGCGCCAAGAGCCTGGTAGACGCTTCTCGTATGGCAGGCGCTGTTCGCCTGGTAGCCGCTCTCCTTTGGATAGGCGCCAAGAGCCTGAGAGAAGTTCTTCTTCAAACAGGCGCTCTGCTCCTGACAGCCGCCTTACTCCTGTTAGGCTCCAAGAATCTGGGAAACGCACTCCTCCAGCCAAGAAGGAGGTTGCAAGTAGACACGTTTCTGAGGCTTTGTCTCCAAGACGTATACGTCTTACTTCCTCTAGAGACTCTTTTAAGAATAGTCGCGCCTCTAAGGATCATGAGGGTTCTTCAGCTCAGGAAGAACAGGACCCCTCAGAAGAAGAAGGACCAAAAGACTCCTCTGTTTCCTCCTATAAGAGGCTGACAGATTTGCTCCTGCAAGAGTTTGGAGATATCCTTTCTCCTGTGGCTCCTCCTTCTCCTCTTTCGTTATTCTCCACTTCGAAGACGTCGAAGGTTTCGTCTTGTGTAAGGATGAAACCTACTGTTTCCATGAAGAAGGCGCTTAGAGGTTTTGGGGAATGGCTCCTTTCTAAGGAAGAGAAAGGGAAGACGGTTTTTTCCTTCCCTCCGTCTAAACTGACTGGCAGATTGGGATTCTGGTACGAATCGGGAGAACCTTTAGGCCTTGCTCTCACTTCGTCTGCGGACTCGGACTTCTCTTCATTGGTGGATTCTGCTCATCGTTCCGCCCTCTTGTCCGCCAAGACTACGTGGGGGATGAACGAACTTGACCACCTACTGACGGGAATGTTCCGAGTCCTGGAAGTTTTCAACTTCCTTGATTGGTCTTTAGGAGTTCTGGCTAATAAGACCCAGACCCCAGATTCTCTGTCTCCTGAAGACCTTAACTGCGTCCTCACTTGCATGGATAAAGCAGTGAGAGACGGATCGAGTGAAGTCTCCTCACTGTTTGGAGCTGGAGTTATTAAGAAGCGGTCTGTCTACTGTTCGTTTCTCACTAAGGCAGTTTCACATGCGCAAAGAGCCTCGCTTATGTATGCTCAACTCTCTCCTCTTCTGTTCCCCAAGAAGATTATTCAAGATGTCTCGAGTGCCCTTTCAGCTAAGGCTACTCAGGACATGTTAGCCCAGGCAGCCAGGAAACCTCGCTCTGTCTTCCAACCCAAGGCCAAGAAAGAGACTCCTCTGAGGCAGGAGCCCTTTCGAGGAGCACCCGCTGTCAGAGGTTCTGCAACCAGAGGAACTAGACCTTTTAAGAGAGGTAAAACCTTCTCTAGGTCAGTCAGAGGGAAGAAATAACGATCAAGGACTCCAGACATCAGTGGGTGCCAGACTACTGAAATTTGCCGACGTCTGGGCCCACAAAGGGGCAGACAATTGGTCCCTATCGATTGTCAGCAAAGGATACCTCATTCCCTTCTCGTCAAGACCACCATTGACGACAACTCCGAGGGAGTTGGTGGCCAAGTACAAGGACCCCATCATGAATCAAGCCCTTTCTCTAGCAGTAGATCTCATGCTAGAGAAGGAGGCTATAGAACTAGTGAAAGATCACCGCTCTGCGGGCTTTTACAACACACTATTCCTAGTTCCGAAGAACTCAGGAGGATGGAGACCGGTTTTGGATGTAAGCGCCCTGAACGTCTTTGTGGAAAAGAGGAAGTTCGCCATGGAGACAACTTCCTCAGTGTTAGCGGCTCTTCGTCCAGGGGACTGGATGGTGTCTCTAGACCTTCAGGACGCTTACTTTCATGTGCCGATCCATCCTTCTTCACGGAAGTATCTACGATTCATGATGGGAGGAAACATCTACCAATTCAAGGCCTTGTGCTTCGGCCTATCGACTGCACCCCAAGTTTTCACGGGGTTAATGAAAAACGTGGCGCAGTGGCTACATTTGGAGGGAGTGAGGGTGTCGCTTTATCTCGACGACTGGCTAATCAGAGCAGAGTCTCAAGAAAGATGTCTGGAGGACCTTCAAAAGACCCTTACTTTGGCAAGTTCTCTGGGACTTCTGGTGAACTTCCAGAAGTCTCAATTAATCCCCAGTCAAGAGCGGATCTATCTGGGGATTCGGATAGCTTCTCTGGCTTTTCGGGCTTTTCCGTCGCCAGAGAGGATAGCTCGTTGCTACGAGAAAATAACGACCTTCCTAGAGAAAGATGCATGCACAGCGAGGGAGTGGATGAGTCTGCTGGGGGGACTCTCCTCGTTGGAGCAATTCGTTTCTCTAGGAAGGTTGCATCTCAGGCCTCTACAGTTCTTCCTATACCAGAACTGGAGGCGTCTCTCCCTAGATCTGGAGTTCTCCTTCAAGATCTCAAGGGGAATCAAGAGAGACCTTCGGTGGTGGAACAACCTGCTTCGTTTTGTGGAAGGAATGTCTCTTTACATGCCGAACCCCAGCCATGTGTTGTTTTCCGACGCATCGGAAGCAGGTTGGGGAGCGACGCTCGGGACAAGAGAAGTGTCAGGCACCTGGAAGGGGGATCAGGTGTCCTGGCACATCAACAAGAAAGAGTTGATGGCAGTCTGGATGGCATTGAAAGCCTTCGAGCCCCACGTCCGAAATGCAGTAGTGCAGGTCAATTCGGACAACACAACAGCCTTGGCGTACATCAAAAAACAGGGGGGGACGCACTCCTTCTCCCTGTACGAAACAGCAAGGGATCTTCTGCTGTGGTCTCAAGCAAGGAAGATCAGTCTTCTCACCAGATTCGTACAGGGAGAAAGGAACGTCAGGGCCGATCTCCTGAGCAGGAAGAATCAACTCCTGCCTTCCGAGTGGACTCTCCACTCAGAGGTATGCCAAGACCTGTGGAGAAGATGGGGCAGACCTCACATCGATCTCTTTGCAACAGCAAGGAACGCAAGAATCGAACTTTACTGCTCCCCGATCTCAGACCCAGGAGCAGTATCAGTGGATGCGTTTCTCCTAGATTGGACAGGTCTAGACGTCTACGCCTTTCCCCCCTTCAAAGTACTGGGACAAACCCTCAAGAAATTTGCTATCTCGGAGATGACAAGAATGACGCTAGTAGCTCCGTTCTGGCCCGCCCAAGATTGGTTCACAGAGGTACTGGAATGGTTGGTGGACTTTCCAAGAGCACTTCCACAAAGACAAGATTTGCTCAAACAACCCCACTTCGACCGGTATCACAGAAACCTCCCCGCTCTCAATCTGACTGGCTTTCGACTGTCAAAAGTCTGGTCAGAGCGAAGGGGTTTTCGACAACAGCTGCTAAGGCTATCGCCTCAGCTAGAAGACCTTCGACCCTTAAAGTCTACCAGTCGAAGTGGGACGTCTTTCGCAGGTGGTGCAGGAACCAGAAGTTTTCCTCTTCCAGTACCTCTGTGACTCAGATAGCAGATTTCCTTGTTTTCCTCAGAGAAAAATGCGGTTTGGCAGTATCTACTATCAAAGGATACCGAAGCATGCTGGCTGCTGTGTTCAGACATAGGAATTTAGATCTTTCGAATAACAAAGATCTTCATGATCTATTAAGATCTTTTGAAACTTACAAGAAAACTTCGAACGAGGTTCCAAGTTGGAATCTGGACGTGGTTCTTCGTTTCCTGAGGTCCTCTAGGTTTGAACCACCACATTCAGCCTCCTTCAAAGATCTTACGAGGAAAGCTCTCTTTCTCATGGCGTTAGCATCCGCTAAAAGGGTTAGTGAGATTCATGCCCTAGAAGGAAGGGTAGGTTTCAAAGGAGATTCCGTGGTTTGTTCCTTCCTTCCTTCGTTTTTAGCAAAAAATGAGAACCCCTCAAATCCTTGGTCAAGGAACTTTGAGGATCGTGGATTATCTGCCCTAGTAGGGGAAGAACCTGAAAGAACTCTTTGCCCTGTTAGGAGTTTAAAATACTACCTTCAGAAGAAGAAAACCCTTAAGGGCATTGAGGACAGACTATGGTGCTCTGTAAAGGACCCCAGCAGACCATTGTCGAAAAATGCGCTGTCTTTCTTCATTAGAAGTCTTGTGAAAGAAGCACATAGATCTTGTAATGAAGAACATTTCAAGCTCCTAAAAGTCAAGGCTCATGAAGTGAGAGCAATTGCCACTTCCTTGGCCTTTAATAAGAATATGTCTCTTCAGAATCTGATGAAAACTACATTCTGGAGATGTAATTCAGTATTCGCCAACCACTACCTAAAAGACGTCAGTATTACGTATGACGAGTGCTTCGCTTTAGGCCCGTACGTATCGGCGGATTCGGTGCTGGGGCAGGGAGCTGGAACATATCCTTAGTAGTTTTTTCCCTTGTTTTTGTATTTGAGTTCATATGGTTGTATGAAAAATGATGCAGGTAGGCATCTTTTTTCGTTTCGTAATACTAATAACTTTAGTTTGGTTAGGTGATCGGATTTGGTTTGAAGCTCCCTGCGTTGGTAGTGGACAGGTTCTGTCATAGAAGAGGGCGAACCCCCATTTACATGATCCGACTTGGATTCTACTAAGTAAGCAGATATCAAGTCCCGTTAGTAGACCCAAAGAGTCTTTTCAGCTGTAGGTCACGCCCTCGCTGTAGCTCTTATGGCTATGCAGACTAATAGACAGTATCTATGAAGTCTTCAGCCTAAACAGGTAAGAACCAAGGTTATTTTTATCCTACAACAGGTGTTGTTTACCTTTTCTTTGTTATTTTCTGTCTTGTACCCTCCACCAAGGGTGTCAATCAGCTAAGTATATGTCTGACAGGAAAGTTCATGTACAAAAATGATATTGTTATTTTACAATAAAGTTTTGTACATACTTACCTGGCAGACATATACGATTGATGGCCCGCCCAGCCTCCCCTCAGGAGACAGGTATAAGAGAGAAAAAATCTGGCAAGAAAGGTATGTTGGTTCTTACACCCGCTTCCCAGCGGCGGGTAAGGTAGATCACCTGACCTACCTGTCGCGTTAGCCGCGAGTTTTGAATTCTGTCGTGACGTCAGAGACGTAAGCTAAGTATATGTCTGCCAGGTAAGTATGTACAAAACTTTATTGTAAAATAACAATATCATTTTGCATAAAGGGAAATGAGGATGTCAATAAAGCAGTTAAAACTGCAATTGATATGACCAGATAAAACCATCTTATTGGTAATTATTTAACACCTACAGTCCCTAATGTTTAAAAGATAGCATAATTTATAATAGTGTGCTTGGTAACACAACTTGAAGTAGCTCAGACCCTAGGTGGAATTATGCCATTCTTTAAACGAAATAAAATGCCTCATTGAAGTAATTTTATCTTGTCTTCAAATTGTTCACAATCACCTAATTCCTGGACACTTGAATAGCTCACATAACTGAATCCCTGAATGCATGTCAATGCTAGTAGATATACTTATTTCATGTGGATGGTCAAACTTCCCAACCAACAGTGAATAACAAATTTTGGAAATAATAGAAGATTTCTCTTCAGAATAATTTTCAATTTATCCAGTTATTAAAGATGTAAAGGTGAAAATATATCTTTATTACTACTAAAGATAAACCCTACTAGGTCTAATCTGGACTTACGGGTCTGGTTAAATTATTTAGATTCCTGTGTGATGCACAAATTTTTGTCGTTATAAATAATTTTTATCACTAATAGAACAATAGTACTGTATTGAATCTAATATTTCTGTCCAGGGATGCCGCCTGATAAACTGCCAAGTTACAAGTGAAAAGTTACAAAAATCCTGGGATTTCCCGCTTATTGAACAAACGATTGTCTAAGACGAATTTGAACGAATTTTAAAGTCCTCTCTGACATAGTATGTATGTTACAGCCAATAAAAGTAGGAGTTGAGAAGCTGGGAAGCAGAGGAACAGCACATCTAACAGCAGAGGGGTGTTTACTTTCTCCATTTTCAAAGTTAATGAAGGAATCTGTCATTAAAATAATCAGTGAAAGAAGAAATACGACTCTGGTTGTCCTCATAAAACACCTGAACTGTGAAAAGTTGTATAATAACTGCCGCATTAGCGCCAAAGACAGTATTATTAGAGGCAGCAAAAAAGATGTTAACTAGAGTGTTTAACATAAGAACTGAGGAGTGTGAGGAACATTTACTGTCTAAAGCAAACTCAAATACAGGCAGTCCCCGGGTTACGACTGTGGTTCCGCTCTTGAAACGCATTGTAAGCCGGAACATCGTCAAAAATCCTAAGAAAGCCTACTGTTAATGCTTCGGGTGCATTAAAAACTATGTAAACTGCATTCTTATTGCATTTTTCATATAAAACAACCTTCAAATATTGATTAATTTGCATTTTTGGTGTCATAATTTTTCTGCCAGATGAGGGTTGTAAGCGTCGTAACCCTGGAAATAATTTCTGCTGAATATAATTGAAAAACGTCTTGACCTCGGAACGTCGTAAGCCGAACTCGTCATAACCTGGGGACTGCCTGTAATGATGTTTCACCCCAGCATGAAGCAAAAGCACTTGGAGAAAAATTTGATAAGGATCAGAAAGGAAAGCACTATGATAAAAAAAAAAAAAAAAAAAAAAAGAGCAAGCATCTTTGAATGGAGCTTAGTGTGTCAGAGGCTATGGGAGAGAGAACTCGGAATCTGGATATAATTACAATGTTTTAATGTCCTTCCCACCCACCCACATCAATAGAATCTTAAGAGAGCCTTCTCGGCAGCAGGATTGTTGATAACAAAAATGAGAACAAGGTTAAGTGACCATATCATTAACTTTGTATTCTGTAAAGGTATTTCTGAAGCAAGGAAGAGTAAAAATCCCTTTCACTGAGAATTAAATGTTTTGAGAAATCCTTTTAAGAGCAAGCTTTTTATAATGCATCGAAATTTCTTATATTCTTTCGTCAAGACATCATTGAGCATTTGTTTGCGTATTTCTTTAGATAAAAAAATTCAGAAATTGTGTTTTCTTTCTATGGATATTTTAAATTAATTCTACCGGTTTCCAGCTTGGCGCTAGTAAATCCTAATGTTAAGACCGAAGGTTTGTTAGTTATGAAAAATACAAATTAGTTACAAATTTGGTATATTCTTTTGTTTCTCAAAACATCCTATTTTTTATGAGGATATTGTTGAACAGTTGTCTTGTTTATTTTTCAGTCAGGATGTAGATAGTAATAAATCCTGCACAGTTCATTACAAATTTACAATATGTTGTCCTGAAGTTGGTACACTTGAAACATAAGAGCTTTTGTGCTTATGTATTCTCAAAAAAAGGCCAATATTTATTTGTGTTATTGTAAGTGATGAAGTTGTAAACTGTTACTTTACGGGAAAAAAGGGAAATCCCTGTAAACTGTTACTTTACGGGAAAAAAGGGAAATCCCAGGATCCCTGGACAAAAACTGGTTTTGTCCCAACAGAGAAAAACCCCCAAACCAGAAACAATAAATGAATCCTTATGCTTTGGTGAAATGTTCATCTATAAGTCATATATTTTTTCTTCCAAACATTGCAAGTCAACATTGTTTAAATGCTTGGTTTTTTTTAGGAGGTAGAGGATGATGAAATGCCTGAGGTAGAAGAAAAAGATGAGGAGGATGAAGAAACTGTAATTAAAAATGAGGAAGAAAATACTGAAGAGGAAAATGAGGTCAGTGGTCCTGCTGAGGAGAAGGAAGAAGAAAACCAAGAAATGAAAGATGAGAATGAAGAAGAAGAAGTCAAGGAAGATGAGCAAGCAGAGGCTGAAGAGGATGTGGTGGCAGATGATGAGATGGTAAGCGCAAGGATTTTTTTCTTCTTCTTCTTTTTTTTTTTTTTGTTTTTTTTTTTTTTTTTTTTTTGCAACATGGATAGTTTTTTTTTTTTTTTTTTTTTTTTTTTTTTTTTTTTGCAACATGGATAATAGTTTGTTGTAGATTGTGAAGTAATGTATCAGTGTGATCCATGATAGTAATCACAAGTTATCTTAATACAAGTGGTAATGGTATCAAGTAAGTTACATATGAAACTATAAATGTATACCCAGCCGCAACTCATGACCTAACTTTGAGTGAGGAAATTTTTTTTTCTCTCTCACTAAAGACTGTTCTGTTTGCCGTATTTTCTTTCTTTCTGTGTTTCTATGTGTGGATTTCTGGTGCTTGTGGATGAGTGCTAGGATATAATGGATCTGCTTTACCCTCCTGCGAGTGTATCTTCTGGATCTTGTAAGAAGCAAAGAAAGTCCCCAAGTGTTGGTGGATTTCCTTGTTCTTGCATCCTAACATCTGTGAATACAGATCCTCATCCAGTGTGTAGTAGATTTAGAGAGAACATAGTATGTAATGCAACTAATCCTTGTTCAGTATGTTTTGACTGGTCATTGGAATAATGTAAGAAGTTTATGGGAAGGGTCAGTACAAGAGGAAGGAGACAACTGCATCTTTGTTTGATGGTGATTTGTCTTCAGCTTCTTTTGTTCTATCTCCTTGTGATGCTGTTCCTTCCTGCCTCTGGTGCATGGGGTAGTACAGGCACCAAACTTGCATATGTATATGTAATGTTTTGTACTCCTTTTATGAGTGAGATACTCTACTTCTTATAAGTCATTACAACCTTCTATCTGCTTGAAAATCTATTCTCCATGCAAACAAATATTCTATATCTTCCAAGGCCTCTCCCTCCACCACAGCATGGTCTCTCTCTCTCTCTCTCTCTCTCTCTCTCTCTCTCTCTCTCTCTCTCTCTCTCTCTCTCTCTCTCTCTCATCCATATACTACATATGTATTATTTTTACATAAAAATTCTCTTACTTCATATATGTGCCATACTCTTGTAAGTTGATAAAGATGCCAAACTAGGAACATCTGGCAAAGAATAACAAAGATATGGCAAGGAAATATTACATTTATTGAAGATGTTATACTATAGATCAGGAACAACAGATAAAAATACATAAAGCAATCAAGGAAATTGTGCATGAATGTAGACCTGGACTTGGATCCAATTAGGGGAGTTAAAGCTTTTCAGGAATATTCAAACTTCTTTGCCAAGTGTATTCAAAGGAGGATAATGCAGTTTGTATAATATCTTGGGTAGTGGTCTTTTACATTAAAGTTTTATCACATTTGTTTAAAGAATTTGAACTTCATCCCTACTGTCATCCCAAAGTTAAAGTGTTGGTTGCTTTAATGCATCTTCTCTGACCATTTTTACTGAAAGCATCTTCCAGCACTAAACCTTCTTCAGATCTTTCAATATTATCAGACCATCTAATCCTTTGCCTCTCTTGTGACCTTCGACCTCCAACTGGTTTCACTTGAGCCCTCTTGTCATCTCCTTCCTCACTCATCTTTAACACATGCCCACACCATCTGTCTCAATTCTTATCATATTGATAGTCTACTATTACTATCCTGGCACTTCAGATTTATTCATTTACCAGCCTCTCATTTAGTTAGATTCCCAAAGTCCAACTTAGCAACTTCATTTGTTACCTCCAGCTTATGTTCCTCTTCCTATCTTAATGCCCATACATCGGTACTGCTCTGGTTAAGTAAAATAGATCAATATTTTCAATCTGTAGGGCATTCTTTTGTCACACTATTCCCCTTTCCATTTCTGCCAAGCTGTTTCTATCCAACTTCTAACCCATCTTCACCCCTTCTCTCCTAGCTTTAAGTAGATCTCAACTATATATGAACTTGTCCTTTAAATGAAAGCTTCATCAACAGGATTGATTGACAAATCAGGTTCTGTGTAGATTTTGGGAAGGAAGAGGCTTTATTTAGATTTCATGAAGCTTAGCTGTGTAGTTTAGCTATTTCAGCTTGTGAAATTGTGATTTATTTTGGATGAACTTGATGCTTATGCAGTTGACCCCAATGATGATTCTCTGTGGTTTTTGTGACCATTGTTTTTTTGTGTGTTTGTAACGGGTTCATACACAATGAGCAATTTTACCCGATTAGGTAAAAATGAAAATGATAGCTCCTGTCTTGCTGACTTCTGCTGACCAATTTCACTGGGGTTTGAAAGCATGTGATGCACTTTTTTCAGTTTCTGTTATTGTACAGAAATCTGTAGATTCTTTCATGATTGACCAAAGCTTCGGTGCAATTTTTGACCATGCTGATCATGAAGCCTTTGTTTTTAAACATGAGCATTTAGGTGTTTTGGGGTGCATCTTTTACAATCAATTTGTAACCAATAGATTGTAATATGTTTTTTTTAGGGCACTGCACTAACTACAGGAGTACAGTGTAATCTCTGGTGTTCCTGAGGATAATTCTTGGTCCATTATCTTAGATAGGTATGATAGAAGGTTTGACAAAGAAAATAAATTTGCTATCTGGATAATGCTACTCTGTTTGCATTGATATCATGCCCTGATTTTGCTCCTGTTGTAGCTGGATCCAAGTATTAACAAAAATCAGTGCTTGTTGCAAATTATGGGATATGTAATAAACCTTAACCATACTTTTCGATGACAGTGCAGAACTACATGTAATTTTTAATTCTAGGTTTCATTCTTAATTACAAGCTCACTCTTGAGAAACTTTTGAGAAACTTTTATCTCCTCTTGAATTTCACAAGATTGTTTAAGACCTTGGTGTCCTGAGGAAATTATTTTATTATAAAGACAAGAAGGCGGGGAAGTAAGCCAGAAACTGTTCATGTATATACTTTATTGCAATGCCAGAAACTGTTCATGTATCTTGAAAAATGTTTATTTTGGTGTTCAGTAGCGGACTCATCCTATATTGATTGGCAAAAACTTGACATTCTAAATTATTTGTTATTCTAGATCTTGGTATTACTCATGTCATTTTCATTCAGCTACCCCATTGGCCAAGTTTTATACAATTTTTTATAATAATAATTCTCTGAGCGCAGATTTTCCAGCTTATACAATTCACTGCCTTTCTAGTACTGGAAGGTGGATGTTGATGCCCTTGCGTTTTCTTTTGTAATGTTTCATGCCAAACAGTTTTCTGTCAAGTTTTGTTCCTGCTGTGACCATAGTAATGGACTGATGTAAATCAAATAACCAGATCGCTGAATAAAATAAATTCGAACTGGGTGTTCTGTTAAGTAGACTCACATGTGGCTCCTTGTCATTTGTTATTTTTCTGTTATTTCCTATTGTATTGATTGATTTTTTCAAACATAAATATACAGGCAGTCCCTGGGTTGTGGCAGGGGATCCGTTCATGGCTGGGTGTTGTAAGCCAAAAATCATCTTAACCCAAACCATCATAATAATAATGGGAATAAATAGCAACAGCACAGGAAGTCTGGGTTACAGCAGCATAATGAAGGTGAACAGGGTCATAAGGCAACCGCCTTAAGTTTGGAATGATTTAACTCGAACCTGATGTAACCCAGGGACTGCCTACTGTATTTTGTATTCCTATTCATAAATTAAATAAATAATATACCAAGTCCACCCCCACACTTCTGTTTGTTCACATAACCACTCTCTCATATTTGTATTGTTACAGGGAGAAAATATGCCCCCACTAGATGATGGCGCCATTGATTTAGAAGAGAAAGCTGCCGATGATGAGGCAACAGCGATGGAAGCCGATAATGAGTTTCCTGAGGAAGATGCCAAAGATGATGTAGCTTCTAATGATGATGCACCATCTAATGATGGGCAAGAAAATGAGCCTGCTGATGATGGGTAAGACTTGGTGGTTCTAGTAGATTATAAAGGGAATTGTATTTCAAAGTAAGTTGAACCAAATTCTTTTTTACAACTCCCATTTATGTGCAGTTGATTTTAGGGTTACATTGTAATTTTTCCAATGTACATACTGTTTAGTAATGAACAGAAGGTGTGTGACAAATTAACTACTTTATATTGGGAATTACCCTGGTTTTAAAGTGAATCTGCCAGAGTACCTGTAAATTAATAACAGGTCTCGGTGATTGCATTATGGAGCACTCTCCATTCCTACACTTTCATTATGGGCAATAATTTTCCTTACTAATTGCCTAATTGTTAGTTCATTAACATCATTTATGCAGTGTTTATTATTAGTTCATTAACATCATTTATGCAATTTTAAAGGGAAATACTTTACACAGTACATAATTTTTATAAGTGTTATGCCTGATTTTCAAGCAAGTTAAGTTTACTTTCGTTAGAACCTCTTGCACTCAGGTGTAATGGATAAATGGAAAGGCATTAGACTTATCTTGTAGTTATCAATTACTTTCTTCGCTCTGTATTCTCCTACTGACATAGTTAAGGGATAGATTTTTCCCCACACGTTCATCTGTCTGTCAGAATGTCTCACACTTAAGCTTATTTAAGCAACTCATGTGCAGTTGAAGGATTTTGAATTAAATGTGGTACAGGTAGATCACAGTGAATTACAATGTGCACGAAGGGAGATTGTCAGTGTGTCTGTTACACGCTGCTGTTGAATGGATACCTATGATTTCTTAGCTTGGTAAAGGGATAGATGATCATGCATAAATGTTTATGAAAAGAGATTTTCCATTTGTCTCAGCTTTCATTGTTTTTCAGTTACACTTTGGTATGGTTGAAGGGATTTCAGTTAAACTTGGTACAGAGGTAGACTGCTGCTATGCATAGATGTAATGTAAGCAATTGTCCGTTTGCAGTTGTATATCGCTCTTACCTTGTTAATAACCCCTCCTACACATTTGAAGGTATTTCAATTAAACTTATTGATCATTTTATTTGGAGAAAACAAACTGGATACCATATTAAAAGAATCTGCAGCATTTTTTAAGTTTTTGAACTTGTTGATGCATGTATCGGATGGAAAGACCCTTGCTGCTGCTGAGTCTATTAGCATGCCCAGGTACAGTGTTCTTTGGTTTGGCTTCAGGTTTGATTAATCTAAATTTATCATTATCCCTAAACATGGCCATCCGTAATGGCGAGTAACCCCTGAGGGGCAGCTGGAGATGAACCAGGAACAAACTTGTAGGCAAAGATATGGCTGTGATAGACCAACTGCAAATAAGCTGTAGGAGATTGACTGTTGGCCTTTTTCTCAGACGAAGGTAAGATGGAACAGGAACCCAAAGAGAGCCTGCGGAACTTCTAGCAAGGAGGGGCCATAAAGTTCTTCCTCCAACGCCTTTGTGGAATGGAATGAATGCACGACAAAGAGCAGCCGCCGAACTTCATCACGAGAGTACCTTTGACTCGCTCCGTTTGGGCTTGAACAAGAGAGTTGGGAGAAAGACATCTTGGGAAAGGGCACACGGCTGTTGAATATTCACAGACTTGTTGTCTGCTATGTGGACAACTTGTTCTAGGAGTCAAAGTCCTGATCACGAGAACACACACAGGTCTGAAGTCAACTTCTTAACAGCTGTGGTTTTAACCTCATGTCTTGAGCAGGGCAAGTGGAAGAAGGAAAAATGAATGCAACCTCTTCAGGATGAGCCCAATCTACGTAGTTACGGTTCTTAAAGGAAAGGAAACTTCTCTTGAGTGCATGCTGCAGAAGAATCAGGAACTGACAAATGCTTATCAGTAGCCAAGGTAAAACTCGTATGTCGAGAACCTTAACAGACGCAGGGCCATCTGTAGCAGCAGCTGGAACAAACTTGGAGGATATAATATAGCAGTGATGGACCAATTGTAGGAGAGACAGACGGTTGATCTTGCCCTCCAATGAAGGGGAGATTGGATTGGAATCCCAGATTCCCTTGTGCAAGCCCAGATGGAGAGAGTTGAAGGTGCTCTTTGATGAAATTTGGCCGTTCACATATGAAGAAATCTTAGAGAAGATCTCGTAAATCTCAGATCTTCCTGGTCTTCTTGATTATCTTCTGCATGCTCCATTCCACCAAGGTGTTGGAGGAAGAAGGACTTCATGTCCCCTCTTCACAACGCCTTGGTGGAATGGAGCAAATGGATGATGCAGAAGATAACTGAGAAAACGACAAGGAAGACAGATCTACATCATCTCCTCATAAAAGAGCAGCCAAATTTTATCAGAAGAGCACCTTCGACTCTCTCCAAGGCTTGCACAAGGGAGTCTGGGAGGAGCCCAAACCATAATCTACAGTGCTTAGGAGACTACTATTGCAGAGTATGTTGCTGTTCAAGAGTCTGGAACTTTGCAACCCTCATCAGTAGTTCAGGCAGAAGACATACGACTGTGAATCTTGACAGACATATGGTCATCCATAACCGAAAGTAATCCCAGAGGGGCAGTTGGAGATGAGCTAGGAACTAGCAAAGTGGTGAAGATACAGCCATGATGGACCAACCATGAATCAACTGTAGGAGAAGGACAGTTGGCTATGACCTGAGATGAAGGATAGGGTGGTACTCCAAAGAGCGCCGGTAGAACTACTTGTGAGGAAAGGCCACGAAATAGTCCTTCCTTGGTAGGATGGAACGAATGGAGGAAGACTTCTCTTTTTAGGTGAGCGTTGAAGTTCTTCAGAAAAGTACCTTCATCTTTCCATCAGGGCTCGAACAAGTGAGTTGAGAGATGACGTGGTAAAAGGCACAGCAAGGGATACAGCCGTGCTGTTTGTTATGTGGATTACTTGTTTAAGAGGAACAGTCCTGATCACAAAAAGAGAGTGAAGTGTGAAGTTGACTTCTCTACGGCTACCTTGTCGTCTTTTATGGTCTTGGTTTTAACCCAAGGGTAAAGGGGAAATGACTGCAATAATTTGAGGAGGAGCCTGAACTATAGGTATATGGCTATTGAAGGACTCCTCCTCTTATACTAGTGTGCTTTACTCCACAAGAATCAGGAACTGGGCAACGATCATCAGTAGCTACAGTCTGCTTAGATTTCTTGTTAATGGAGTTCCTGAACTTCTTCAGAAGAGCACTGTCAACACTCTCCATTAGGGCTTGAGTAAGGGAGTAGAGAGGAGAAGACATGGAAGGCCTAGGAATGTTATCTGAGGGAGGGGGAGGGGGAGGGGCATGACTGTTGAAGGAATGGCTGTGCTCTCCACTCCGTAAAACTAGTTCTATAGAGGATTGGTCTTGATCATAAGAACACATTCAGGTATGAAGTCAACTTCATTATGGCCGCTTTGTCTTTCTTAACAGCCGTGGTCTTTAGCAGGGCAAATGGTGGAAGACAGCAAAATCACAAAGTTTTTGAGGAACTGGGTGATACTCAGCAGTACCTGTAGAAGATAAGCAGCCATGAACCTTGACAGGCACAGGGCCATCCGTAATAGTAAGTAACCCTGGAGGGACAGTTGGAGATGAACCAGGAACTAACTTCGAAGGCAATGACATGGCCATGGTGGACTGACTTTGAATTGGCTGTAGTAGACCAACAGTTGGCTTTACCCTCAGACAAAGGGGAGATGAAGTAGGATTCCAAGAGAGGGCCTGCAGAACTTCTTGCGAGGAGGGGTCGTAAAGTCTTCCTTCCTCCAATGCCTTGGTGGAATGGACAATAATGATGTCTAATAAGACGACAGTGGAGATGGAGGTTAAGACTCAAGATTTATTTGTAATGGAGGGGCTGAACTTCTTCAGAAGAACACACTTGACTCTCCACCAGGGCTTGTACAAGGGAGTCGTGAGGAGAAGACTTAAAAGGCCCAGGAACGGAAACTGATGGAAAGGTCATGGCTGTTAAGGGACTCTGTAAGCCGAGGAATGATCATGGCTGCGCTCTCCTCTCTGTGGGCTATTGTTCTAAGAGAGGAATGGTCCCAATGACGAGAATACGCCCAGATGTGAAGTAGACTTATTTACTGTTGCCTAGTCATCTTTCTTAATGCCCATGGTCTTAACATTCATTTCTGAAGCAGGGTAAGTGGAAGTAGGCAAAATAACCAACTTCTTGAGGAGGAGCCCAATCCATATATGTACAGTTCGTAGAGGAGACTTGTCTTGTAGAGTGCGTTGCTCCACAAGAATCAGGAACTTGGCAAACTCATCAGTAGCTAAGGTAGAAGACGTACAGTTGTGAATCTTGACTGGTGCAAGGCTGTCCATTATGCCAAGCCAGTGTGTCTGAACCTGAAACTAACAAATGCTAGATTAATAACTGTAGTAACTGATGATACAGAAACATCTTGTACATTTACAATTTTTTTGTCCTACCAAATTTCCTCTCAAACTTCTTAATAGCATTTATTGTCCAATGAAAGGATAGACTCAAAAGATCTTTAATAAAAATCTTTTGGGGCAACTGGGGTCCTACAAAAGAAATGGTATGGTACTTTATAGTTTTATATATTCTAAATATAAGGTTGCTTTAAAAAATCCGGGCTAGTTTTTTTTTCTTCATTCTCTACTTCTTAATTACTGCAAAATATAAGTACAATCATGTAGACTTATTGAGATTCGAGTGAGATATGTTTGGCTTATGTGTAATATGGAAATTATTTTCTTCAGAGCCCCTGAGGAAGAAAGTGAGGTAGGAGAAGAAAATGCCTCATCTGAAGTACCTAAAGAGGAGGAAAATGAGGAAACTGTAGCACCTGCAGAAACTGTTGAGGAAGAAGAACCAGAACAAGAACAAGTAGTGAGGAGAAGACCTGCACGAGCCAGAAGGGCCCGTGTGCTGAAACATTTTTAAAACACTGAAAGAATGTATCTTGGTTCTAAAAATCTTTTCTAAAACTTGGTAATCTGTATTGACACTGTTCTTTGGAAAACCACAAAACCGCCTAGATATATAGGAGGACTGAGTAGATGTGGATGGTTATTATTGCAGTTTATATTTTGAGCCAGGAGAACAATGTTGATTTTGTCAGATTTGTAAAGATTAAAAGTGGAATACAAGCTAAGTCCGAGTCCTGGCAGCAACAGATTTATTTTAATGTTAATTACATGTAGGTTGAAACTGTATGAGAATTAATAGAACATTGCATTGAAACTGTAAGAGTTAATAGAACATTACAAATATATAGAACATTATATAAGTAAAAATAGATGTTTTTCTTTCCCATACAACAAAGTACGCAGTTAATGTAACAAACTGTTGACTTTTAGAAGCTTTCAAATTTAATGCACAACGCACATTATAACAAGGCCATTATGTTTATGACTAAGTTGTGAGCTTCCAAACATGACTCACCTGACCTGCCCCTGCTTGAAGGATGACGACTGTCCATAAGCCCCTTCCTTACACTGAGTCACCGTTCCAAAGCAGCTGACCAGGAACCAGAGTCAGGCACCAGGGATGGAGAATGAACGGACCCCTAACAGAGATCAGTCACAAGCAGGCTTTTGAACAGATCCCTCTACATTGCCCAAAATTCTACCCCCGTGACTTGGTGCTGGGAACGATGCCAAAGTGGCAGCCATTATTAGACTTTTTAGTAGTTTTGTGGAGGTTGCCTTCCTACACTTCTGCCAATCTGGATAGGGGAGGGAGAGAGGTCGATGAAGGCCAAGCACACCAGCGCCTCTTCCATTTCTTATGACCATGGGTCTCTAGAACTTCCTGTGTTTGCCAAGTTAAGAGTTAGGGCAGATAAAACCCCAAAGGTGAACAGGAGCCAAAAGCAGTAGAAAAAAAAAAGTCTGATCTCAGAGCCAACAACCGAAGCAGTGGGACCCACAAAGAGAACGTTTAGTCCAAGGCCAAATGCTCCTGGAATAAATACAATGAAGGTTTTCCCAGAAGTTCAGAGAAGGCCACAACCTATATTTATGGCCACACCACCTTCAGCAGCTCATTTGCCCCATTGAAATGCCTCAATTTGATGGTATAGAAACAAGGATGATATTGGTCAAGGCAGGAACACTCCCGTTTGTCCTGTCCTATAGCTTGAACACCTGTAGCTTGAACACCCTTCTCTTCAATTGTCCTTAGTAAATCGTTATTCCACACTGCATGCTTCTGCTATTAAAGTTTCTTGATTTTATACCATATGTTTTTTGCTAAGTTTTCTACCTTTTATAAGACTTCTATAAAGGTTTCTCTCTGAACAGATCAGATTGAAGGGAAAATTAAGTCGGACATTGGAATCAAACATTACTCTGCAAAACAAAATTATGTTATGCAATGTATTACTACCCATAAAGAAACCAGGTTGTCTACAAGAAACTCAATTAAGACCGCCAAAGACTGTACAATTCACTGTGGTTGTGAAGGTAACAGGAGTATTTCAAACTCTCGGCAAATTCAACAACAGAGGTAAAAGGCGGCCAACAGCCATGTGTTGAAAATGTTCATCTGGACCTTTGCTCCGAGATTAGCTGTCAATAACAGATATTAGCCCAAACTGAAATAAATCTGTATTCGTCTGCAAGTTAATTCACCCTTAGGAGGATTATTCAAGAGGCATTTAATTGTACACACATTTTATTCTCGCAAACTTTTTCTTTACAAAATAGAGTGTTTGTAATTTGTGGGTAAAGTTTCTAATGATACTCTACATAAATTTCATATTTAGTAAGTTCAGTCCCTTTTTTTAGTCCCACTTCTAATCTCTGCAAAATTATTACAAATCACTAGCTTGCCAAAATGTTAAAAACTAAATTTATTTCTTTATTCTCTTTCACACTACTAAATAGCTTATGGAAGAAAGCAACAACTGAAGAGATATATCTAACCTGAAAAATATTAATAGTCTCAAGTGTCTTTTGCCCAGAATGCAACATTGCAAATAAAGGGAATACCACAGTACATCTTTTAACCCAAGCTATTAATACAGTACCATTACACTTAAAACAGATTACCATTTTCTTAAGATTTACTTAATTTTCAAGAACCTGTTGATTAGCTGATGATTATCACTGGGAACTGCATACTGGATTATCCTCTTCGAAAGGAATGAAGTCTGGGTAATCAGTCATGGATGGTGTGTGGTTGCCATGCTGAAAATACAAGTAATAAAAGATTCTCTTTCAGTCAGACATTTTGTAGAGTTTCAACAAACTAACAAAAATATTACAGAAGCATTAAACTGCACTTTACTTTTCCATACATAAATTTTTATACCTTCAGAAAATCCTTTAAGCCTCTTGCACAGATCACTTCGTGTTTGCCGTAAGCTGCCATTTCCTGAAACTGGCCTACCCACTCATTGTCGAACCACAACGATTCGTTATTAAATACATCATATAGGGTCATTCCTTCATATTCTGCAAAGAAAAAATACAACAGCACACATTTATTTAATTTATATGCAGACATATACTGCTGTACTTGACTGACAAATCTTCAGTACATCACAAACTATGAATACAGTCATGTTTTCACAACACTTACTTTTGGGCGACTTCGCTTTCACCATTTTGAAGCTGTGCCAGGCCTTGAAAACTTCGTATTTGGAAGTTTTGTTGGGAGGCTTCAAGTTTTCTGCCCTTTCTCCTTCCTGTTTTTTGGGTGGTCTGAAATTAGATGTTAATATACATTATTAAATGTTCTAAATAAAATTTGGATAAGATTGCGCTGTGCATGCTACTATGTGGGTTGGTTTTTGAGTAATACAAGAATCAGATAACCGGAGTCTTGATGGCTTTAATCAAACTAAAAATAAAGCTCATAATCCACACTATATACATAATAAAGCTCCATCGGAACATAAAAATACACCGAGAGGATACTATTGAATTGACGCTGTTCCACACTCTCAAGAGATTTCCACAGACTCAAGAGATTTAAACTAGAGTGCAATTGTTTTGTACCTTCCTAAGTAAAAAGATTCTCACTCTAGCATCAGTAACAGTAACTTACTGGCAAACAGCTTTAATGCTCCACCAAACGCACTGTAAATGTATTGTGCATGATAAGTATTAGTTGCACTTCATATCATAGGTTTATGGTAATAAGTGAGTTTCTGTTAGGAATCAAGGTTTAGTAACTACACAAACATATTTGTGGGCACCTTTGCAATTTCCCATCATGAGAATCGTACATTTCCCACTACATAAATCAATCTTACAACTATCCATTTAGCAGCACTATTTAATTTTCTAACAGCTCTGCTAAACTAACTTTTGTGTCCTCTCTCTGCCACACACTTTGCCCTTCTTTTAATTTTTGTATACAGTTTAACAAGGAGACCTTTGGGCTAAGGTATGAGAGCTAAGATTGTATTTGGCAGTCTAGTTAAACTAGTAATGACAATAATAATACACAGGAATTTGACTTAAACTTTTCTTCAGGATTTTCCGATACCTCCCAGTGGTCTCGTCATGCAACTTTTATATGCTTATTGGGTAATCTATTCCTCTCTCCTCAGTACATCTGTCTTTATGGTTTTCCATCCTCTACACACATCTTTCTGTTACTTCCTTACTTGTAATATAACCTTGGCACCGCACTCTAGCCATGTGTCTCATACTTCAAACATAATCCAAGGAGTAGAAACCAGTGCTGGACTAGTCTAATCTCTACATTTATTGACTATATATACAGTGAAATGCTATTCCCAATAATAGATCACATACCTGCAAAGAACTCCAAACTTCAGAGACAATTAATGTCGATATAGTTAATGAATCAAAGGTACGAGGTGCTCTGCAGCTGAAAAATTGCATAGCAAACGAGCCCGAGCTAAAGAAATCTGCCTACACACCGAATTGAAAAATTATATACCTACCTCATGTCTTCCCAGCTGTAGATTTCTTCAAAACCAACGCTTTCATAGATGCTTTTTATGGGAAGCTGCGATCCACAGAAGGCAAACTCCATTCGTGGATAAAATGCCAGGAAAGCTAAACACATTTCTTCTTCTGTTGAAAGCCCACCCTGCAAATTCAAAATACATATAATCTCTTCCAAAAACCTACATTTGATACTGTGTATTACTATTATTTTCTACTATGATCAATATGTTGTTCAATCTTTCAAAAACCTACACTGAATACAGTGTATTGTGTTAACTAGACAACTACTGTATCATATTGTAGACCCATGAGACTAAAGCCCCTCCACACGGTCGAACTTTTCCCAAGAGACTTTGTTCGATGTGACATCAGAAGCGGGAAAAGTCAACCTTATCGACAGTTTCTCCGCTTCTGACGTCACATCAAACAAAGTCTGTCGGGCAAAGTTCGACCGTGTGGACGGGTCTTAAGCCGAAATATTTGTTCGCAACGATTTAAGAAATTCAAGTAGTTACTGCATAAGAATGTGAACAGCCAAGTACACAGTAAACCAAACTAAATGCACAAATTAAAGGCCTGGAGTAACACTAGCTGAAGGCATGTTCTAACCAACCAACCTTTTAGAGTTACCTACAGTCCAGTACACAAGGCACACTACAAGGTATAGCCTTGTGGGCCCTGTGGTGCAATTGCTTAAGCACTGAAATAATAATGAAGGGGAAACCTTTCTTGATCTTATAAAGCATTAAAAATAAATTTAAGTAAATTAGGCAAGGCTACTTGCCAATCTGTTCTTTATATCGATGCTCAGAACTCCTCTTCTTTCGGAACTAGACCAGATGTCCATTACAGAATTAATCAAATTAAATGGGTTGAGAGATTAAATTTTAAGTGTGTGTATTCTGGCTGATTATAGTCTAAGATTATGTCACAAAGAATCTCACTGGCAAAAAAAAATCAATTACAGGAACAGCTATAACAAAAACTGCATTCAAGATACTCATAAAATTTGAAAATCGGAATTCAGTCTTAGATGTGGATATATCACCTGTTAAACCTTCCCCAGTGTCAATCAATGATGAATATACTTTAATATCTTAATTCTGGTTTCTTTTGTATAGAGAACTTTCAACAGAACTCCAAGGGTTGTTTCGTTAACGTATTAAAAGCATAGAATGAACGAATGAATATAGAATTTAAGCCAAAAGACCATGCACTGGGACCTATGAGGTCATTCAGCGCTGAAATGGAAACAGTAGAAGGTTTGAAAGGTAACAGGAGGAAGAAGACCTCGCAGTTGTACTATGAAACAATTGTTACGCGAGGGCGGAAAGTAAGATGGAAGAAAGATATGAACAGAGGTACGGTAAAAGGAATGAAATGGTTGCAGTTAGGGGCCGAAGGGAAGCTGCAAAGATCCTTCATTATTGCCTACAGTGCACCACCTGTCCTACGGTGTTGAAAGCACAGAAACACACCATGTTTCACATTCTTATCTACCGCACTGACACCAGATTTTGTCAAGAGACGACCTGACTTGAAATTAAAATGAAAGACAATACTTACGTAAGAGGGAGTTTTAATTTTAGTAGAATCATAAACACATTCCATCATTAGGCTGTCCCCTGGGAGGATGGTCATTTCCTTTTTTAAAACGCGATTTTGTTGAAAATCGAAGTCATAGGCCTTGTCTGCAAAACAACATCAGCAGATAGTTAAATAATGCCAAGCATTACCTTATCACTAGTAATCTTTTGTTCTACAGAGTAGGCAGAGATTATCTTAAGATGGACTATTTAACATTTAACAGAGAAGGCGGTGGGAATAGGACCATTTTAATATGGTGGCCTACTAGTTTTGGGACAAGTCCCAGTATGACAAAAATTACACAACTACGTAAAACTGTGCTTCCTTTGATTAAGATTGGGTTCAGGCATCTCTGTAAAAGAATTTAAAATAAGCAAAGACTCCTTGTTGCTAGAACCAAATTAACGACCTGGATGTTGAATGAAATATTCCAACGGGCCTAAATGTTTCAGACGATACTTGATACAGTAGTGCTCCATATGTTGAGACTACCGATAATCACGTCACATGCGAAATCAGAGCAGTGATAAAATAAAAATGCAAAATACAGTTTCAATTTGACACCTCCAGCCTAACTCAGGCGTAATCATATTAATAAGCTTGAATTCTATAAACATTCATATAAACAGCAAACCTATGGGTGTGATTTTGTCTTAAGTGAAATCATTGTTCTTTTAACTGATGACATTGTGTATAAGTCAGTCATTCCTGAAACGAGACCACACCATACGCTTTAATGCCAGGATTGAGAAATCTACCTTCTAAAATTTCCTTTATCGCAAAGTTTCACATAATACTTAATGTTCCCAACAATCTCCTGTTGCTTGTCATCAATCAGCAAATGTGGTTGCCAGAATTTATCATCTTGATGGCAAAGACAGAGTTATGAAACCCGAAACATCTGCTAAAAAGGCTAAGCAATCCACAACCCCATCCACAACCCCATCCACCAACAAGAGGGTATCATCTCTCCAAAAGTTAAGTTCCTATCTCTCCCAAAGTCTAATTCCCTTTTGCCAGTCATAAGGCCCATCTTCAGAGAAAATCTTCGTAAGAATCCAGACATAGCTTTTTGTGCAATTCATCTAACAGACATGCAAACAAGCAAATGAAAAAAAGAAACATTACGAGGTTAAAATATCGTTTGCAAAAGATTCTGTGCAAGGTATGAAACTGACAAATATTAAATTCTTCCACTTTAAATTTGTTGACTTGCGACTGAAATTATAGGCAAGATATACATTACGTAAAAACTCGAAACAATCATCTTCACCTTCCAATATCGTGGGAAGTTCACGACCATTTCGAATATGGCGCAGTCTCAAGGATCTTCCGAGGATGTGGGAATGGAGCAATCCATGGAACACCTTTATACCTTCTGGAGGCAGCATCTGTTGTCAAAACTCACCAGCATTAATGAGGAACCTCACCCAAAGTAATAATGGAGAAAAAAACATTTTAACAATATCCTACAGTACGTCAATTAGCATTTCGTATATGATTACAGTATATATATTTCCTACAGTACGTCAATTAGCATTTCGTATATGATTACAGTATATATATTTAAGTGTTTATACAGTACTTTCCTTCGGATTTTCGATTTTTCACTAGTTTTCAAATGCGTAAAAACACTTTTTGGCAGAGTTGTGAATTATAATTAGGAATTGTGGGTTAAAAGGAGTTTTGATTTTGTGAGTTTCTGGTCTTCTTGTATGGGGACTTTGATTGAATCTTTTTGCGCTGGAAGTATTTCAGTCATGATGGGAGTGTGTACATAGTATTTACTGTAATATATAATATTGTGAGGACCAGAGAGTAAGACAGGTAGCTGGATACTGATAATTTATTACAGGTAAACTCAGGCTATAAAGGAAGCTGTTGACAGATAAGTAGTATCCTACCTGAACAGAGAGAAACTGGGTCTGGGCCAGAATGATTTGAGATTTCTCAGTGACGTACATTTAAAGATAAGATATACAAATAGTGAAATTACACGAGTTATACATCGGCGGAAAGGCCGCGGAACGCCCTATAGAATGGTTAAAGGAACAACGCGGTTTTGTGATGAGATACAATAAAAAAATAGGGAAAAGCGTTGACTTTACAATACATACTCACCTCAGTGCATTCACTAACACAATGACCAACTGTAAGCCAGGTCTGTCCAGGAGGGATGATCATACGAGGGCTCACGTTGTGACCCAAGGCTACATTGGCAGCATCATATTTACGTACTTTTTCAGTATAAAAAATCCTCAGACCTGAATTATCCACCACATCTGGAAAATGTATGACATTATTACCTGTAATCGACTATTGCGGTATTTGTTGTCATTGACATACTTGTCATAAAGTACAAAAACTATTTTGTAATCTATGCTGCTTGGAAAGCTTAGTTATGATTTATTGTCATTGCATCAAACTGACCACTTACTGGAATAAGTTTTGTTATTTACATGAAACTGAAGGAGAATAAAATGTCAAATTTCTATACGGTAATGCTAAGATTAGCCCCTTTGAGATTCTTGTGACATCTTCCTATCATGAAATATTTGAATCCTAGAGAACCCGATACCTTAAATTTAGACATCCATAACAGTTGTCATAAAAAGTTGTAGGTAACTTGAAATTTTTGTTTTGGCCGCTAAGTCTCTTTCTATTTATGAACACAATAGACAAATTAGAAGTACAGTATACATCATCAAACTGACATTATTGGGAGAGCTAGAATATGCCACCGAGACAATACTAGGAGTGCTAGAATGTGCCATTTTAAGTTAATCTACAGCAAACTATAAAAGAAATTCAGTGTTATGTCCATAGGTACACAGAGTTTGATTTACCAGAAATGACTTTCGAGACATTCCTGGAGACTATTAAAAAAAGTCTGCCTTTTACCCATATGGGACCTTGCTCCATAAACATACTCTATATGCACTGGAGTTTACACAACACCTTTGTAGAGTTATATGAATAGATTACATATTTTTAATCTTTGTACAAGTTATTCCACCAGTGCTTCAGATACTGCAAATGTTAATTTGTTTTACAGGTGTTCACTTTTAAGAATTTTTGCTATTAATTAAAGATAGGATAGTATCCCGAGATGATAAATCTCTGACAATAATGGCTACATTTAAAATGGTCGTATCTGCAAAATCTTTCGGTAATGAGGAGCTACGAAGTTTTTCCTCAGTGTACAATAAAACTGCATTAATTCACTGATCAATTTATGCCACAAAAATCCATTCATGAGGCCGCTCCTGCCCAGAGAAATTTATCAATTACATATGTAATAGGTTATGGGGTAAGCAGCAAACTATATAGGAAAGCATAGTACTACTGTACAACAAGAGAATAGAGAAGAGAGGCATAATTGCTTTATATAACAAATCTACAATTACACAAGGTAAGTGCAGAGTACATTTGCCAAAACAGCATGAACGTCTGACAACTGTACAAAGGACCTGGTAGTGGATTTAGGCCTTTGTTGAGCTCACCTTTGCTTCCTCACATCTTTACATCAAAATACCTCTTCCTCACCTTGTCTTAGATTGGCATTATCATAATGCATTTCCATCAGGAAGTACGAAGATCCTCCATGATTCTCTCCAATTGGAAACCCAACGTGTTCCGGATACATCTCACCTGAGCATATTTCGGATTAATGATTATTAGTATTACGATGATTAACGACTCAATGAGAATAACGACCCAATAAAGAGTTATTAATATTACATAAAATAAAAGTTTATAGGTGTATATATAAAATCTGGCACGTGGAACTTCCAAACACATTTATAATCTAACAAACAATTTCCCATCGTCAGCTGCTAGGGTTATAAACAAAATGCATACCAAATGAGCTCTTTCGTTGCATTTTTAAGAGAATTTCCATCACTTTGACTAACTTCAAAAATACTTTTTACACTATTGGAGCTTGAAATAAGCAATAATGCTTACCTCTGTGTCCGTTACATCTAATGTTTGCTGTGAACAATGCCACTTATCAATTGCTGTCTTATCTGGACAGCTACCAGCAGAATCAATACCTATAGATTAAGCTGGCCTTATACCAGTACGGAACCTGTCTTGAGTAGCACATACGGATAATAGCTTTAAATTATATACAACTAAATCAAAGTCCTACCTCAGTAGTTCATAATCAACAGAATGCAGAACACAGGTGGGCAACGCCAAGTTAACAGACGAGACACTTTTCTGACACACACTTTCATTCCGTTTCCAATAGGTAAACTCGTTTTTCATAATTAACCAAATTATCGGTATATTAAAAGTCGTTTACCACAAATACTCTTAAATGTTTTAGTTACAAATTATTGTCCAGTCATTGGTGCTACTGGGTCCTGGCATATCATATTAAGACTACGTAGAACCTAGGTGGGCCTTGAACCAAAAAAAGTCGAAAACACTACCTTAGCTGGTAGTCCCTTGCATCAATCTAGGTACTTCATTATGTAAACAGCTACTGTACCTTCCCAAGGATCGTGATATTTCCACCCCCCCTAAGGGAAGTGTAAGTATAATCACCTTCAGAACCCACAGCCCATGCCAGAAGAGGAACTTTACAGTATTTCCACGAGGGAGGCATATTTTTGGAGTAACACTGGACACCATCTACTTCCAGCCATTCGTCCATGTCCTCAGATTCTGGTAAGTGGCACTCGTAAAAGACAATGTGATGAACGTGCTCTATATTTTCCTTCTGGACCAACGGGACAAACTGTAAAGAAATTTATTGTCTTTAATCGAAACAATAGATTATTAAAAAAAAAAAAAAAAAGTGTAGCAGTCATTTTCTTCTCTCACTTCTTCCCAGCTGGCTCCCATTTTCATATGGGGTCGCCATTTCGGATGAGCCGCTTCCATCTATTTCTATCCTGCGCTTATGCCTTATCAATTCCCTTCTCATGTAAGTCTCCTCTCACACAGTCCTTCCATCTCTTTCTTGGTCTCCCTCCTCTTCTCCTTCCTTGAACAGCCATCCATAGTATGTCTCAAAGTCTAGTCCTCATCTCTCCTCAACAGGTGTCCATACCATCTCACCCTCCCCTCCTGCACTTTTTGATAATTCCAACACCTTAGTCGACCCCCTTATGTAGTCATTTATGATCCTACCCTCTCTTCTCACCCCAGACATCCACCTAAGCACTCTTTTCTGCCTCATCCATCCTCTTCTCTCACAAAAGTGAAAATAGAGATATTCATAGGGAGTCAATAGCAAGAATCTATATTACGAAGAAAGTAACATTCACGATTATTAAGTGGACAGCTTTCAGAATTGATGGTTATTAACCATTATGCAAAACTGCAGGGTCTTTACAAACTAAGAAAAAGAACTTAAAATACATAATACAGGATCTATGATATGCAGCGTTAAGTCAATGGCTAATCCATTTGGTATCAGAATAGTAAATGTAATTTTTCCCTGCAAATTTAGCATTAGCACTATCACTAGTTATTGCATCTGTTTCCCTGTAACGTCTTGATGCATGTGGAATAAAAAAAAAAAGTTTCAGCTGGAACCAGTAACATATCGTATCTTCCAGACTATTACTAGTGTACTCATACCATCAGTGTTAGTAATATAATTGAATGGAATGGAAAGGTATAAAGAATTTTGGCCCAAGGCCAAGAGCTTGGACCCTTGAGGTCATTCAGCGCTGAAAGGGAAATTGTCAGTAAGGTTTGAAAGGTGTGACAGGAAGAAAACCTCGCGGTTGCACAATGAAACAATTGTTAGTATAGGGTGGACAGTAAGAGGGAAGGAAGAATACATGAACGGAGGTACTATAAAATTAATGAAAGGAGTCGCAGCTAGAGCCGAAGGGATGCTGCAAAGAAACTTTTAGTAATACCTACTACGCTGACAAAGATAAAAGAACAGAGTAATGGATAAAAGGTTCGAGCAAAATGTAAACCAGTTGAGTGAAGACTTAATGATTCAGATGATTGATCAAGTGATGAAATTCTGGGGATCGAATACAGAGTCAACTATAAACTATCTTTGAACGAAGTATATACAACTCTAAATTCTTGGTCAAGTATATTTTAAGAATTACTTACAGGTGTCCCTCTAATGATCTTTGATGACAGGAGGATTCTTCTGATTATAGCAGTAGTACGTGCAAGAATACAATATGCAATGAATATTTGTATAAAAAAGTTAGTAGCGAGACTTACCCCAATGATATGAGCTTTCTTCTCTAGGGGTTGCATTTTGTAAACTTTGCACCAGTAAACCGTGTTGATAGTATTTGGGAGGCTTACCTGTAATGAAAACAATTATAGTTTAATTCTGCCTTTCTTGTGGTATTATGTGTTGTCAAAGGTAATTAAAGAGAACATTAGTACTTAAAAAGTAAGTGTCAAGGTCTCAGATGCTTACGATATTCAAAAGCTGTTGTTGGAATCGGTGGAAATGGCAGTGCATATTTTAACATCATAACTGGGTGATCGAACGGTCGCCCAGTGAAGAAAAATTGTCGGCTAATAAGAATTTTTGACTACTGGGCGACCAGACAAATGCCCAAAATTGACAGGAATGATTAAGAAATGGTAAAGTAACCCTTGCAGTAGAGTTTGGCGTCCGTTTTCATTTAAATTTTGAGTATCTACAGTTGTAATCTTGATAATGCAAATGTGTTCTATTGCCTTCAAATCCCCCTTAAAAGTTTTGGCCGCTGTCGGAGCGCTCACCCCTGACCCCATAGCTTTATGCCTTGCTTGGTTGTTTATTGTTTTAACGTTGTATGGAACCAGTGGTTATTCAGCAACGGGAGCAACGGCTTTACGCGACTTCCGAGCCACGTCGAGAGTGAACTTTAACACCTCAATTGAATATCCGAGAACCGAACTCGCGGCCACCGAGGTAGCAGGTCTAGACAATACCGATCACGCCTCTGAGGCGCAATCTTTATGCCTTGCGCGGCCGCCGTAGCCACTGCAGTATTCCCCACATTACAAATCATAATATCCATCTGGTCGTCCAGTGAAATTTCCTTAAAATATGCACTGGGAAATGGTGGCACGCCTGCTCAAAACTTAATAGCACTAATTGCATCATTCTTATCCAAAAGCTATTGATGGAATCCGTGGATATGGCGAAACGCCTGCGCAAAATGTGAAACTATGCTCTATTTTTTTTCATCTGTCCACCCGCCTGTGGTGTTTGCGCATGATAACATTGCGTCCCGGGTTTTAGAGTTACATTCAGCTTACATTCAACAATAATAACTATCCTATTTCGAATATTAACAGTGTAATTCCCATTCAGTAAATTATTAAAACACTTTTCAGTTGCAAATGAACACCCAGATATTCTTTTATTTACCTAAAACTTACACATAGCGTAACTATTTAATGCCCGGGACGTAGTGTCACCATACGCAAACACCACAAAAAGTATGGGTCATTCCTCTGCATACCATCATACTGTTCTGAGGTCCATCTCAGGCCAAAGAAAGGTTTAAAAGTACTTGACAATCTAAGCAAGTATTCTCTCCATACTTCTCTTTGTTTCTTGGGTTAAACTTTTACTCACGTTGTTGACCAAGATATCAAATGTCTTGACGTCTTGAGGGAGTTCAGGCATCAGGAAAGGCGGTTCATTCAGGTACATACTTTTCGTTCCCCTCTTGTGGTGAATCGTCATGTCCATTTCGCCCTCTGGGTCCTGGTAGCTGTACGACCAAATAATCCGTACGGTGTCATTCTGAAAGGTCACGTTTAAAGCTGATAGCATTCAAAGGAGGCGCTGGCAGCGTGCAAGTATGCATTATGAAAAATAAAGGCATAATGGCATTCAGAACAAAAACTCTGAAATGAAATGACAAAAGTTCCCACAATAAAGGTTGCTTTTACAATCATACGAAACATTGTTATTGCGGTAAAAGTACAATGCCAGAGGATTTTGGGAGTAGAATGGAATCTGTATGTCAAACAGGAGGAAGGAGACGCAATACTTATATTAGCAAAGAGGATGAGGAAGATGCAGGGGATCGTGGAACCATATTGATACAAGAATACTGTATTTAAAAGTATAAAAATAGTAGCATACAGTGACTGGGAATAAAAAAGGAAAATTATACTAATCAGAAAAAAATATGAAGTCTATACTGCGAAAAAGGTGGGCTTAAACTTCGCAATAAGCATGAAAGTTACAGATGGTATCAAAGATAAAAAAAAAAGTGGGGGAGGCAAAACAAATATCGACTTGCGATACTTGGAATGTTAAAGAGCAATTTAGGAAAAAAAAGAGCCCATGCTGTAAAATAAGTTCAAGCCTTAGAAGTGGTCAGATGAACCAGCTATCTTGGGGATATACCGAACTGTTTAGCTGTCATTGAAGAGAGCAAGAATCAACGAGTAGCAACAGCCTAGATGAACTGCAAAGAGGAGACTACATTTGGAAAATGACAATTCATGATAAACCTACAAGTCCAGTACTACGCTAGATGCATGAGCACTGACAAAGAAAACTTCACATTATGAAAAGGTGCAATTGCTGAAAGTAATTACCTAAAGCTGAAGTGAAGTGGGACTATTATAATCTTTTACAAATGAGGACACTGCAGAGATCCTGTGCCAAGTGATTAGAATAAAAGCAGATCGCAAAAACACTTAAAACCTTCTGGCACATGACATGAGAAAGAGAAGTTGGTTAAAGAAGGATATACGGAAGTAACAGGATAAGAAACTAGAAAATCAAGGGGGGAAAACAAGGTGTCAGCTAATGACACAGAACAGATGCAATATCAGGCAGAAAGTGCAGAGAACTACCTGACAAAATATTTTGGATATTTTACATTATATGACAAACTGTTATGATGACTTACAGCTATCTTAAAATCTTCATGATCACACGTGTCCCAAGGTCTTTTAAAGCGTAGCACTGTATGAGTGCCATTCTGATAGCCTGAAAGAAGCTCCACATTCTGGGACTTGTCAATAATTGGTATTCCGTAGCCTGGAGAGAACCGATCCTGTGAACACGACCAATTTACTGATAAGATATGCTTGTTTAAATTTACTGATTGACTGATGAGATATGCTTGTTTGCGAGTCATCTAATGAAGAAGCATCATTGAAAGTATTTAAATTCTTGCCTAATTGGTTCAAAAGGAAAGTAGCTAATTGAATAAATAAAAGTGATAATCTGCAATGTGTTTATACACTAATGTTAGTCCAAGCCTTTCTAAAGGAAGCCTGGGTCAGTTTAGATTCCATAAGTCTTTACCAACAAAAATAACACAGATTATATATAATTTGCCACTAAGGAAGTAGAATAATATTTATGACTGGACACTAAGGAAGTAGATGTACAAACTCCCTGCAATAAGGATACAGTCTTTAAAAAGAATAGTTAATTAACACTAAAAAGTATCTATAAAAGATGAAAATGTAAACAGTGGGACATTGTTGAATTCCAACAAACCACATTTTCGTAGATTAAAAAAAAAAAAAAAAAAAAAAAAAAAACTCACATGCAACACGACCTCTCCTGTATCATCCTTGACCCATCCTAAGATGATGTCAGCGTCCTTCATCCCGCCACCGGGGGAGAATCCTAGTCCAACATATCCTGTAGTTGCAACCTGCAAGATACAATAAGCAGAGCGTATGGACTTCAGATTTTTATAGAAATCATACCCTTTATCTTTTCACTTTCACCAACTAATATAGAAAGGAAGTAAACATATCTCTTTTGCCAATTTGTTGAGCGTTCCTGTTATGTTATTTATTCTTATTATTTTTCCCAGACATTATAATGTGAAATCACTAATATTTTGATGTGCATGATGTAGTTCTGAACATATATTTCTGACATAAATGAATTCAGTTAATTTTTGTAACCTGACAAGTATAGACATTAACATGAGAATGGATAATGAAATGTAACAGTATTTATAACTTACCATTAGAAAATAATTACTTTTAAATGTAAAAACATGCAAACAAATACCATTTGAACAGGCACTTGAATACTTACGTGAACTTCAAACACGATATCACGATCACGGGGAGTCCAGAATAGAACGTAATTGGCCTCCGTATCAAGCATCGCCTGATGGGTGGTGATTCCTCCAGGAACTAACCCAGTTGGTGAAGCCCTTACATGCACACAGGATACCACCACCATCAAGGTGGTTACAAGGCAATCCACTTGAACCATTCTGAAAATTCATGAATTTCATTTACAATCCATGAAGAAGTCTGAAATTTGTCTTATATGAAAATTCGAAAAAATCCAATTGAATCCTTTTTTTTATCATGTTATACGATTGAAAAGCCTAGTTATTGACAGAATATACCAGATTTAAACAAAAGAATTCTTCATGTTTGATGCAAAACAGTAGGTAACTAAATAAGTTTTATATAAAAAATCGAAAAAAGTTCAATTGAATAATTTTCTAAACTGAATAACATCATATGTAATTTCAAGGTTAAATTCACGAAAATATCTAGGTGTAACTTTTTGAATTTTTTAATGAAACTGCTTTCGTGTCACGTGGTCACAGAAAACTATAGTGGTTTTAATTTCCATAACCAACAGCTAAGGAGAAATTATCCTCTTGGGAAGCAGCTCTCATGGATATACTTTCACCTAATGTTAATTTTTATAATCTCCTGTACTCAAAGATTTTTGCAGTACGATATATGCAACCTTGAACATTTTAATTTTAGGTCGCTATGAAACCAACGTCAAACAATCCTTTCAAGTCTTTTAAAAGAGTTTTGTGAGACTAGCGAGTAGCGACAGACCACAGCCGCTTTAATTTATTTCTTTAACTATGACCAACATTTTCAATATAACTTTTTTTAAAATCATGAACTATTTCTGACATCACATCTACAGAGTATATTTCCATACGGTTACGGTTTAGTCAGAATTTTAAGTACACTGACTTAAGCACCTTTACGTGGTAGTATACACAAGTCAGGCGGGATTTACTTTGACAACGATGAAACACTTACTTGTTCTATGGAACTTCGGAGAGCAGCAGGTCATCTGAAGCCCCTATCGCCTTTGCTAGAGCACGTGTCTCTCTCGATGTCCTCTTTGCGATCGACACCAGATACCAAGTGACCATAGGTTGTCGCAGAAAACAGACATAGGCTATCCTTACACGGAAGTAGCCTTCCTATCCCACCACCAGCAGACTCAAGCCATGTGGAAACAATACAAAAGAGTGGGCGTATCACGTGTATCTTGGTGTTATAAATCTTATTCTGCGAAGTCATCATGAGCTTTCTCAATATTTACTCAAGTTTCCGTACTAAGGGATGGTTGAAGTAGTCCTACCCAGCTATTTTTTCTATAATTACATTAGTCCATCTGTTTTGTCACTCTGTAGACTTCTCAATTCCTTGTGATTTTTGTATCGTTCTCAGTTTTGTCTTCCATCACTTCATTACAAAATTATAGTTAAGAAAATAATGGTGATTTTTCTCCAAATTAGCAAAAATGCCTAATTTCTTCAGTCATTTGGCTCACAGAAGTCGCCATCAACATAAGTTCCATTTTGTCAACCTTTTTTATGTCGCCTTCTTCAATACGGACTGGCCACAGGTGTCATTGTCTTTGCTAAAAGAGAAAAAGAAAACGAGAAAGTAAAACACCAAAGAAAACATCCATTAAGTTGTATGTCATCATAATCCTACAGATTCGAAATTAACGATAACATTTCACAAATGCTTCCCACATCATTTAACTATTGGATAATTGTGCCATGATCGAGATTATCGAAGATGATGGGCCTGCCTGTCTTCAAAGTGAAAAAGAAAGAAATACATCAGTTGGCAGGGTACGGTCATACATAATTACGACGTCCTGTCTTGTATTCAGTACTACTGTTTATTACTAAAATACCGGAAGGACAGGATACTGGAAGAGAGATTATCAAAAGCCTTGAATGAAACTGCGGCAGCGTATCTTTTGTTACGACAACCAGCATTTGTAATGCAATTCTTACATAGGCAAGTATGTAGGCTACGCACACATATACTATACTGTTTTTTTTTTTCATCTGTCCATTAGCCTGTGGTGTTTTTGTATGGTAACACTGCGTCCCGGGCTTTAGATAGTTACGCTATTTGTAAGTTTTAGGTAAATAAAAGGATATCTGGGTGTACATTTGCAACTGAAAAGTGTTTTAATAATTTACTGTATGCGAATTACACCGTTAATATTCGAAATAGGATATTATAATCGTTGAATGTAAGCCGAATGTAACTATCTAAAGCCCGGGACGCAGTGTTACCATACAAAAACACCACAGGCGGATGGACAGATGTAAAAAAAACAGAGTATAGTCACGTATGCTTACGGACGCGTGCAGAGTTGCCAATTAAAGCAATATAAAACTAATTGCACTAGAGAGTAAGAAGTATTTACTCTTAGAACAAGTAAGGAGTTAAAGCAAGCTTGTGTCCGCTTTACATGCAACCAGTACTAGCGTTTTATAAAATGTGCCTGTTTAGACACATGTAACCAACTGTATGGGCACCTTGAACAATATTTTAAGCTCTTCAGTGGTGTTAGTGTTTTTGTTTTTGTTTTCTTCAAATTCTAGATTGCAGTCCCCATTCTCACGGGCGCTCAGCCATCTTTCTGGTCGCTCAATAATTAGAGATAAAAAAAAAAAAAACACTCCACAACCATTTAACAGGACCTCTGGCTCCAATTCGAAATACTTTCCCTCCAAGAAGAATACCGCTGCTTTTACAGCCGTTGGAATGAACTCTGAAACCATTGTCTAACAAAAATATTAATTTCCAATCATCCTTAGTTTGCTTTGAATATGGCCTTGGAATGATGTCATTGATGTGGCCATTGTTTACCCCTCCTTTCTGCCAACAATGGTAGTAAGGAAAACCGCTACATAATACTACAAATGGTGCAGAGCGGAAACTACACCAAGTCAACGATTCATAGTAGATTACGTTAATATATTCAAAACTTATTCAATTAGTTTTAATGTACTGTACTTCTAATATGTTAGGTTAGATTGAAGCGGACACTGTCTAGGCTACTATATACCCTCCCCATTTCAAATATGTGAATATAAATTTTATATTTATCGAAATAAATTAACGAGAATATGTACTCAGTCCAATATTTGGGTTCCGCATATTCAATTGCGCAAACGAAAATTTTGAAGTTTTCAAAATTACACAATAAAACAGCATTCAAGAACACAGCATAGCACTAAATACCAACTTACATTTAACTGTTTGCGTTAAGGCTCATTCTCTCCCAAAGATATCGACACAGACTCCGACCAGTCGTCACAGATGGTAAAATACGAATCTTCATTTACAAGGGACCGTTTTACAACTAGGCCAGAGATCTTAGGCTGGTTGGCAATGGTAGCGTGCATGTATAGTCTAGCTTTTAGCCATTAATGTTAGCAACAATACTGTCTTAGGTACGTTTATGCCTATCTACAAAATCTGACTATTAATGAATTATTAAGTATTTAAAATAAGAGAACTCAAAACACTCGTACGAGCGTTTTCAGAACAAACTAATATTTTCAAAGTCTGCAAGCTACCTACTTCGGCTTATATCAGCTATGATTTCAAAAGCTTTACTACAGCTCAAACAATAGTATTCACGAGATAATTTGTACATAAAGCTAATGCAATTAAGTCTACATCAATATTTCACAAGGCAGCAGTTTCTGCTAGGCTTAAGGTAAATGAATGGCCAAGTCGACTGTATACCAACTGGTCTGAAACGAGGTTTGAAAGATGGGAGACCATGCACAACCTCACAGTAACAGCAAATCATGAACGCCATTGGGATGGAGGTAAGACGACATTAGAAGAAACTAAACAATATATTTGGCGGAAGAGTAAGGAAAGAACAAGAAAAATAGTTACATCAATGGGACTAAAGTAGTGGTAAAGATGACGGAAAAGAACTCCCGAACTGCGGACTGACCTGCCATTAAAGAAAAAACAAGCATGAAAAATGAATAGACATAGAAAAATATAACACTACTTGCAACAAATGGAACACGATGGCCAGATCGACATGGAAGATGGATGCATTGCAGAGCTTTTGGGAGAGGCTAACAAGACAAAAGAAGACACAACCAGAGTAGAATATTAACGAGTTTATACAAGCTGCAAAGGAGCTTAATAAAAATAATGAAGACAATTATACGCAAAGGTGACAAAACAACAGTGTAGTACGTGTTAATGTGCAAACAAGAATAAGAGAAGACTAACAATATTTTAAAAGATAAATCATAATTTAACAAAGACCCTACAGACCAATTAAGAGAGAATAGAACTACTTGCAGCAGGAGCCAAAAGAGTGCAACGAGAACACGTTCGCGAACATTGTGGGAGACTTCAGCCCTGGACATTATGGCATAGTTAAAAAAAAAAAAAAAAAAAACTCTCCAAAAAACGGCAACCCACTCAGACAAATATCCTAGATCACATACCCCACCTACAAAGCAGCAAAAACCCTAGACGACATAATCACCTTATACATACCGATGAAATACACTAAGATCAGCAACGGAATTCACAGACATCTTGAAAACTAAAAACTCAAAGAAATCGCGTCAATGGACGTTCGAAGCTTGTTTACTAAGGTGCCAGTAGACACCTATGAAAACCCAGGACCCACGAAAACCATCCTTAATCGTAGGTTACCGTTCCCAAGCAACCCCCATCACAAATCCAAATCAAGAACTGTCAGGAGCACGGTCGAAGCATGCACAAAAGCAGCACTACTTTACTCCCACAAATGAGAATTATTCTGCCAAGTAGATGGCGTAGCTATGGGTAGCTATCGACTTGCTTAACCATTGTTTCAACACACCAACCTAATTCATGTGCATTAGCAGGGAATGGATGAAATCTCAAGTCTTTGTATTGTAATAGTTTGAGAACCTACTTATTATCAGTCTACCTACATGCAACAAGACTGATTTTCTCCAAACCAAAATCAGGTAGCCACATATACCTTATAGTTTCGGTAGTTTCTGTCCTTGACTAAGAAAGTCAACAATTGTCGCTGCAAATATTCCTTAACAGTAGTTTGCTCTAAATCTCTGCACGCATTTTGATTAATTTAACAGTTCTTGCATTCAACCTTTTACATTATCAAGCACCATTTTAAAACCTCTTAACACTGAAAGGTATTGATGATCCGAAACAGTTTCTGACCTTAGTAGACCCAAGGTCTTAAATTTCAGCGTGTAGCATTTTCATAGGGGCATCGCAAATCATACTCCTAGCCACAAGGCAATTTTTACCAAACCGTATCTAAAACCGTTCATCGTAAGAGGCGTTTAATTTACGTAACTTACTTTGTATCCGAATAAGTCCACTTTCATCAAACAATAAATTTAACGGCGAAATAAGTAGTTCTAAAAAAACTGCATGTATCCAGCGTATCAGACTTCAGGAAAGGCAGCTTTAAGTGCATATACAGTAAGATGAATTATGCTACGAGCAGTTTCATTTTGTTCGTCCCGAGATCTTTCTTTCAACTTAGCAACAAAGAGAAAGACTAAGAATCAAAACCTTGACCACTTCACTGAAGGACGAAAATTTGTTCAAGTGACTCAGAGTTCAAAATTACTTTTTCTGATATAACAGCTCAGAGCTTTAAACCAGGATGAGAAGCAAACCCACTGTACTCTAATGGAGAATTAGAGAACTTGTAGATCCGTTAAAATGAGCGTCCTACGAAGCCTTTTCTCTGAAACACATCGTGTAAGACAATCACTAGGGTTATCATATAGTCTAGGTCGAAAATTACTGTTCGATTAGAACAAAGGTTCTAAATATCATTTATCCTATTGTTAACAATAACTTGCTTCCTATCTATTTTGACAAACTTAAACTCCTTAGAATTTATTTAATTCAAGGTAATCATAGAACCTGTAATAAAGCAAGAGATATTGCTAATCTGGATAGGAACAACGGCATTAATTAGCTGTTCAACTTCACCTACGGCTGTACTTGCTCACAAATGTATGGATATCAATTCCAGTACGGGAATATCCTTAGTTCTTAAATACTTATACAAAGCCACAAATTGTCCGCTAATATCAGCCTTGTGTCTGCTGAATGGAAGGGCCCCATATATAAAGCCCAATCTACGAACTCTCTACTCTCTATCTTGGACCATTCTTGGCTATCTTGGACTATGCTTTCAACAACTCTGTGCTTAATTAAGGGCGCATCACATCCTATATCCTTGTCAGACTGCAAGGAATTTAAAACCCAAATGTTTAAAACTGGGATGAATAGTATTCAAAATTGGTCTTATCTTATTAGCTTTAAGGGTTCAATTCAAGGGGCGCGCCATGCAACCGCCGAATTTCGAGGAATTGTCTGTCGAATTTTAGTTAACAGTTTACAACAGTGTCTTGATAAACATATCCTGAAGCGATAAAAGTAAAACTTTAGATTGGTTGATTCATTGAAAATTTTGTGCATCGCTTGTGTGACAATGACTGAACCCAAAATTGTAATTAACCACAAATTTGTAATACTTAAAAAAAATTAAGTAATAACTTAACACGGACTGCAAGGAACGGTCCCGCGAATACGAAAGCCACTTGGGGGTTCTAATGTATTTGGCCGTTTTTCAGTACAAGCCCCCGTGGGTTTAATTACAGTCTATCGACAAAAAAAAATATCAAATTCTTACTAAACAACCAAAATACTATAGAAATGGTAAATTTCTAAGGAAATATCCGATCCGGAGCAATTACTTAGATCTGCCAAATAAACATCTAGAAACGTTATTGCTAAAAAATTGGTAATTATTCGTCGTGGGAAAAATCCCTTTACGGTGCAACTTATAATTTTACAAATTTATTTTGAAAATTGACAGTTTTCTTCAACTTCAAAACAAATGAACTTACATGTCAAGTGTCTCAATTTCCAAAGTGTTATTAATAGTTGTACAATAAGTGGTAAAGATCTGAAGCAAATCCCCTCAATCACAAGTAGAAACAATCACTTAATATGGGGCCTTATGGCTTGGCGTGGCATGGCGTAGGCGTGCCCCCTTATATCATTTTTCTGTATTCCAAATCAGCCCCCAAATAGTTCTGACATAGATTCTCGGCAATGCTCAAAATTTGTCATTTTAATCGTACTCTCAAAAGTACACGATTCGTACAACACTTAATTCGAATACAGAAACAAATGCCTAAAACAAAAGTATCTTCTACATTTGAAGTTATGGCTTAACTATCCACGTATGAAAAAAGCAACAAAACACTTACAGAAAGCATTTTACCCAACAGCGTTTCGTAAAAAGTAGAGAGACCTTAAATGGAAAAAATATGGCTTTGATCGCTACCAAGCATCAATCGCAAAATCGTGTACGGTATCAGAATCTATATGCTTATATGTCAGGTAATTCCCCTTATCAACCGAGGCGTGTGCTAATTTCTTCAATCCAGGCGAAATACATTTAGCAATGGCTGAACAATGAGGGATCGATGTCTCTCAGAGACCCTTCCACTAAGGTAGCTTGGAACAAAGACCTTGGTAATTCTAAAGAATAGTTCCTCACGGACTGCAAGGAACGTAACCGCGGAAACGACATCCACTAGGGATTGGGGCGTCCAATGTATTTCGCCGTGTTTTATACTGGCCCCTGGGGGTTAATTACGGTCGTCCAAATAAATATTACTTAAAAATTCTTTTGCAGGCGATAAAACTGCATAGAAAAACCGCAACTGCCATAGTCTAGGCCGCCACGGAATAGTCATATTGATCTACCAAGACCTTTAAAAAAACACTCCAGGTATTTTCGAGCCGAATTCTCAACACAAAGTATCTACCAGTGGAGAATTAACTCTTTAAATACCTCCAAGACTGTAGATATCGTCAGCATTCCATTTGTAGTAGTTTTAAATACTTCTGAATCAGAACGTTTGGGAACATGCCTTATTTGAACTAGTGACTAACTAGTCTAATCTTATTACCATTCTAATTAGCACCCTTCTTAGTTAAACCATGGCATGTGAAAATTACATTTCGTACATGGCCAAAAAAATTTAAAATTACAATCTTTGGCATTATGCGAAGTTAACAACATTCATAACAGACCACTATAGATACTAGGATCGGCGTATTTCGTACACTCCGTTTGTGGTCATTCGTAATTACATTATCGCCAGTACACAGAGGATGGAATACATTTAACTTCGCACTATACTCTGTTTTTTTCCATCTGTCCATTAGCCTGTGGTGTTTTTGTATGGTAACACTGCGTCCCGGGCTTTAGATAGTTACGCTATGTGTAAGTTTTAGGGTAAATAGAAGGATATCTGGGTGTACATTTGCAACTGAAAAGTGTTTTAATAATTTACTGTATGCGAATTACACCGTTAATATTCGAAAAAGGATGTTATTATAATCGTTGAATGTAAGCTGAATGTAACTATCTAAAGCCTGGGACGCAGTGTTACCATACAAAAACACCACAGGCGGATGGACAGATGGAAAAAAACAGAGTATAGTGCTCAACGACTTCTTAGAATCTCAAGAGGTAACAGACAGATACAGCATTAAACTATTGGTTAGGCAAATTCCCTTTAGCTTTCTCAGACATCTTTGACTGAAGGTCCATAAATCTTATTTGCTTCAGATAGATTGTCCAAAATTTCTTTCAACAATGCTTTCTACTTTTATTGTAATAGAGACAAGCCGACTTTTAAATCCACCACGCAATCTTTCCCAAACAAAATACAGAAACAAATAACATTCTAAAGATCGAACCTGTTCCACCGATAGGCATACATAGCTTGAAAGGCTTTCAGCCATTAAATTTAAAATCTACAAAAATTACAAAATTTGAAAAAAACTAACCCTGGAACCAAGACTAATTGACAGCCAGGGAAACAGCAACAAAGTTAAATCAATAATAACTATTAAATTAGCTGTCGAGTTAAACAAAAAAGTGCCTTGAGAAAGCGATAAGGGTGTAATACAGGGAAGAATGAAGAGGGGCCAGAGCTGAACCAAACCCCACGTTGGGTACATGCCGCTAAAATTAATTACATGATAATCTAGAATTGAAACACCAATTACAAGGTTAAGAGAAAATATCATAAGAATGAAATATCTTTATTTAAAAAAAAACTAGTTATCACTGTACTTATCAAAAGGATATGACTTCTTAAAATAAAGTATCCAAAACCTTCATGTTACTGGAAAAGTGTGGATTGTGATAGCTTTCGATCTCTCGTCATTCCAAGGTTGCATCACTAAGCGAAACTTCACCCTACGGAAAAACGCGCTCAATTGTAGGGGGGGCAATGTATTCCAAGCTCAAAGTCATACCAAGAGTAAACTTAAATCTCAAACGACATTCCCGCTTCCAATAAGTTAATCCCCCCAACTCATGGTTGAAGATAAAAAGACAAGTTTATAAAGGGCCTCACCAGTCTTTAAAAGTATTAACTTTCCCGACTAAGTACACGTAACGTACACCCTTGGACTGCCTTAAGTTAGGCAGCCAGTATCGAAGATCTAAAAACTATCAGTCTTTCTTTTCCCATGCTCCTTTACCTCGGACACCCCACGCGACGTGCTTATTTGCTCGTGTTAAACTTCTTACAATTTACGAACATCAGAGACTTTAAACAACGTCCCTTCAGCCTCATTAATACATCAGTCTACTCCGTGACACATGCCATCAACAAACGAGTGCAACTATAAGATAGTGATCAACCCAACCAACCATATACAAACTCCTTTAAAATATCTATTTACAGTGCCCGTCGTCTTCTCTTGCGCAACGGTGGTGGTATAGTTGAGGCCTGGGGGATGTTCTTCCAGTTGCGTGTCAGATTTGACGGCATGTATGTCAACTAATGACATGTCCAAGGATCGCGGAGACTAAGACGTTCATGAACATACAAATTCAAGGGTTAACTTAACTGAATATGAATATTTAATTGAAAATATAGTTGGATATTCAAATTTTTTAAAAGAGTGATATTTTTGTACAGTAAAGTACTGTAATTCAATTTGTGTCTGTTGTGAAGAACGTTGATATAAGATAGAATAGGAACAAATTTTACTCCAAACGTAGGACATTCGGGACTTGTTCATTTGTCAATCCCCCAAGCCATTTCTGTAATAGTAAGCTTTATGTATATAGCATTTTGATCACACGGATATGATATTAGACATGCTGCATTGGAATTACCAGGTAAATATCCCTAACGAATAAATTAACCCACATCTGTAAAAAGGAAAAAAAAAAAAAAAAACTCAAAACTGTTGTAAGACTTCCTTCTGAATGCATTTTTATACAGACATGGGGCAGGGGTGCTTACTTTGTGGTCTTGTATTGCCTAGTAATAGGGTGCAGACTGACTGCAAATCAGTTAAAAAACAGAAATTTCTCTGCCTCCTCATTTCATTAGACAAATTGATTAGTTCTGGTCAGGAGAATTGATCGGGATTCAACCACACTTTTCCTAGACTATGGATTATTTTCAAAGAAATTTTCCAATGTCATAACTTTTGACGAATGAGAACTGATGCATCAGGCATGCCGCAACATGAAAGATTTTCAGCTGAATTTCATTCATTTTTTATTCTGTGAACTTCCACTTTCTCGTAGGATCCAATTAAATTGCACATTGCCATTCAGGCCAGTCGAATCCCCTTCAACCTTTATGGTTCAAACCTTGCTTTTAAAACCTCCGTGAGAGCTGCAGTAGTAAGCAGTCTAATTTCAGGGTGAAGTCCCATCTACTCAAAGTTGGCTCAGACCTTTACATAGGCATCCCACATCTTCCTGGGGTTGCAGTCAAGCAACAATTTAGAGTCAGCATTTAAAAGTGGTATGGAGCCACCGAAATGTTACACCACTTGATGACTGCAAGACTATATGTTGGGGTGGTCCCCTCCCAGTTAGCCCACTTAAGAAATCCTGATTTCTGCTACTTAATTTGCTAAATTTGAGTTTACTTAGCATAGTTTCTTGGGTCTTATTAGCAATAATTCTGGTTGTTTCACTTTTATCTTTGCGGAGTATAGGCTTTATTTGTTTTCTCTTAGCCAACATGTTAAGTACTTTGGAGCTTCGTTTTCTTGTTCTGATAGTTTTTGAGTATTTAGTTCCAACTCTTCATTGACTTCCTTTTGAATGTTTTAAGTGTTGAAGGGTTTTATTTTGACTTGTTAATGGTCTCCTCAACCAAGACCTTTAAAAAAAAAATTTTGTATGAAAAGCTCTTGATTTCATTTACCTTCTTTAATATACCAGCTTTGTAGTTCTGTTTTAGAAAAATTAGGATTCTTAAATCACTTGACATCAAGAGAAAAATTGCTGGAATAGTTATCTTGTAAGATCCCCAAACAATTTTGAGATGCAAAAACCACATCTTATGCAGACACTTCTGTGAGCTTTGTAACTTGTTACTTTTAGGATGGAAATGAACTGAACCATAGCATAGGCAGCAGCAATTATCTAGGATGACTTTGTTTCAAGTCCTGGCTACCAGAATCTCTGGTTCTAGTCTTTGACACATCCAGTGAACAGTAACGCATGCTTTTGGTATTTACTTGCCAAAGTCAAGTCACCAATAATATTTCAGTTGCTTTCCACCGTCTCCAAATGAAAATACAATGACTTGAATATAAAATTTAGCAAGCACTAGGATTGTTACCTATGAGGTCATTCAGTGCTGAAACGGAAATTAACACTAAAAGTGTTTGAAAGGTGTAACAGGAGGAAGACCTTGCAGTTGCACAATGAATCAATTTTTGAGAGGGTGGAACGTAAGATGGAAGAAAGAGCATATGATAGGAGGTACAGTAAAAGGGACAAAAGAGGTTGCAGCTAGGGGCCGAAGGCATGCTGCATAAACCTTAAATATGTTGAACTACACAATACAACAGATTGGTAAATATACACCCAACCACACACTACAGATTGGTACATATTTTATAGTCCCACTTTAATTTTCTTGTCAACAAATGACAATGCCACTGGGGGATACAGCTTAGAATATACATAAGGAGCAGATATTGGCAACTGCAATGTTCTCTGCAGTTTCTCTGACCACCAATTTCACTGCTTCCTGTCTTTTAACTGTTCATCCATCTTCTGTTCTCTTTGCACCTAATTGGCAACAAATTACTCTTGCTAGTCTTGCTCAAATTTCCCCTATATTGCTTAACACTTATTCTTTGGAGGTCACAGAACCATCTTTTAGCATAACTCAATCTCATTCAATTATATATCATAAAAAGGAAAATCTAGGAGACTGAAACTCTCAAATACAGTTCTTTAGTATTACATATATTACCGCTTAAAATAGTTAACATTTACATAAGTGACAATGTTTATACAATGGAAGCAAAAACAACTTTAGTCTGTGCTACTACCAAAAGATTTCTAAGTTCTTCTAGCAACCAATTTTAGTTTAGTACTATTGTTATTTATTTTTACTCCAAACAATGATGCAAAAGCCTTTTCAAGCAACTTTATTCTGGTTTTAATATAAACCTATGGCTCACTCCAAACCAGATAATGTTCCAAGTTGAATAAAACAATTCTTTGTACTTCAGAGGCATTACATGCCCCTAAAGTGTTGAACAGTATTTCCAAAAACGGTAACAAAATTTGCTAAAATTCTTGCCTATGATCATTTTATCGTGGGGATTAAGAACAGTGTGTGTGTGTGTGTGTGTGTGTGTGTGTTACAGACATGAAAGGATACTATGACATAAATCTGTACATGAGTGAAAATCTACAATTATGTTATTTTTGGAATATAAATAACACTAAAAATTTCTTGCGGCTCAAGGCACAAAAATATTTGATATATTAAAGGGTGAATTATAAAATTTGTGGCCAATTTATTAATTTTCCCCAGACTACAGACATGCCTCATCAATTACCCAATTTTCTATAGTATACCTTGAAAGAAAAAATTTCCTGTAACAAAATAACAATGCTATATAAGAAAATGGAATATTTAATACAGCGCAATAGGTGTAAGCCTGCATATGCAAAACAAGCGAAACTGAAATCATGGAGAAAAGCTGAAAGCTCTTAAGTAGCTACATTATCTCAAAGAGCAAAATTGCAAATAAAAAAATCACAATATGAAAATGTGAGATTCATGATAAAATCTATCATTTTCCATCATAACCTCATTCTATTTATAAATTAAATCAAACTGTATTCAAGCTCAAAGCAGCTAACTGAGAATCAAATCAAATGTAAAAAAAAAAATAAATAAAAAAAAAATACCTGGTAACTCAGCACATTAAAATATCTAAAAATCTACCTGATGAAAAAGTGGTACAGAACCACAAATTAAGAATACAAACAATAAAAAAATCTTTTCAAAGCAATCACTCAATTTCCTCAGGTACAAAAACATGACCCTTTGCAACAAAATAATGTTTGAGTCCAACGGCTATTGACTTCTATGGCCGTTGGTGTGTCCCGTTTCTTCTTTCTTGACCCTCTGCAGTTCCATAATCACCTTGGCCAAGGCTTCCGGGTTTGCTCCACTCTCGCACAAACGTACACAGAGTGCCAGCGTTGTCTCATCTAATCCTGCAATTCACAAACAATCATCAATACAAAAACTGACCGTAGATCAATTTGGACAACACAAAAAAAATTACACTGGGACCAAGAACATCACACTATTATTCTACACTCTAATTAAACTCATTGTTATAAGAATTGGAATATGTTTCCAGGCTTGGTAAAAACTCCCCATTATGGATAGAGATCAAGGATATAACCAGCTGAGTTCAGTCAGAGCTGAACTATAGTATTAATTTTTAAATCCTCAAGCCAGAAATATAGAAAGCTGCAACATTACAGTTTATACGTATGCTAAAAACAGAAAATTGTTCTCTGGGAGGTGGTTGGGAAGAATGGTCAGTGGTACAAAAGTTTAAGCTGTCATGCAAGTGAATGCAAAGTGAAAAGTGGCTTTGATCACATCAGTCATGTATTGCTGCTGTGGGCTCAGTTTCTGGCAAAAAAAAAACCATCAACACTTCAGATGATATTTTGTCAATATAACCAATATTCTTTTTAATATCATGAAATAGTCTCATCTACCATAAAGTTAGCATGGTGAATATTCATTTTCAAAATAAGCATGGCAAAATATTACATACACATTCAAATCTACTACCAAGCAGCTATTCTCTCTCTCCGCTTCTTTCTTCATTGCATTCTT
>NC_061097.1:40496592-40541296 GCF_015104395.2 Macrobrachium nipponense
CACATATATATTATATATATATATATATATATATATATATATATATATATATATATATATTGTAATAATATGCTTAATTTTCATTCGTGGCCTGTAAAGTCAATTTCATTCAGTTACTTTCAATTTAATATTTTTTATTGCCACAAAAAAAAAAAAGAGACTGGTTAAGGTTTTTCTCGCTCCCACCGAAGGTTATTATTTAAGTGGTACCTCGCCCATGAGAGTCTCTCTCTTTTCATGCATTTATTCGGCCGGATGCTTGTTTGGTGATTTGCGGGTCGTTGCCTCACTTTTGGTGGGGACCGTTGGCTGAGGATGAAAAGGAATATGCATTCGGCTCCTTATCTTGGAGGTTTCCCTGACCTAATCCCTGCAGGACGTCTTAAAAATTTGGAGATTCTCTTGGCCTTGCTACGTTCGAGGAACCCCCCTTTTCACCTGTATTACGGAGGGCGTTGACGGTGTTCCGCCTCCTATTACTAAAGTCGCTGTGGAAGCTGCAGCCTTGTTTGAGAAACTTCTCCTGTGCTCTGTTCGGGCGCCCTTCCTGTGTGCTGCAGAAGTTACTATATTTACGTCCCCTCATCTCTGGACCTGCCTGCTGCCCTTGGGAAAGCATCTTGTCTTGTCCCTTGTCCTGCTTTCGTCCTGAAACCTTCGGAGTCGTGAAAAGGCCTGAATCTGTTCAGCTAGCTGGTAAGGATATAAACTGAATATCTTCTTTATTGGCGTTACTGACGCGGGTCAGTGTATCCTCCGGCTGCAGACCCCCTTCGTGATTCCGGAGCAGTTGATAGACAGCCGTGTGTGCATTCAGTAGTGATGTTATCGACCATATAGTCCCTGCGTGTAATCACCTTTGATGTCAGATCAAGTGATCCGTGTTAAGTTATTTGTAATTATGTATGTAAATATTTTTTGAGTAATTGTATGATCTAGGATTAAGGTTCCTTCCCTCTTTCATTATCTTCTCCAAAAGAATATTTTCAGGGCTTTCTAGAAATAGGCTGTTTTCCTTCCTCCTCCTAATTACTGTCTCTTGTTCTATCGTGTGAATGAGGATATTTTTAGGTAAAATATTTTGTAAACCCTAATCAGTTTTTTTTCATGTTGGTTTAATTTAAGATTTATTTGTAATAAATATTAAAGTTTTGATCTATATTTTCGTTATCCTCTTTGAATGTTATTTGGTGTTTTTCACTGTCTGGAGATCTTGCCCCTTGGCTTTAAATTCTAACCTTTGTGGCACTGATCCTTAAGAGAAAAGAGCCTGTTCTTGCCACTTATACTTTTAAATGGTTGTGAGTAATGTTCATAACAATATATATATATATATATATATATATATATATATATATATATATATATATATATATATATGCCAAATAAATGGGGTGTAGTCATATATATACTTCAAGGAAGGACTGCCATTCATCGGGATTTGTGTGAGTGTGTATCAGTGTGTACCTATGTGTGTCTTTTTTAAAATATCCGACAACAGCGGTAAACGGGAAGGAATCTAATAAATCTAAGCAAAACATAAAGGCCAAACCTGGAGAGACAATCCGCTAACCTCTCCCCAGAACACTTCGTCGAAATATCACTAAAATCCTATTATAGCCAAATGGTATTTCCTATATAAAGCGTTGTAAGGATCCGCTAATGGTACAAAATTACAGCCCAAAGGATATGATTGCTCTCTCCTTTAAGGCTTCTGCGTAAAGGAATTATGTTTGTATGCTAATCGTTCAATACATTATAGGTGTTAACACCATCCCGCAGGGATATTAAAGGACATTTGTAGCTCGAATGATTTATATGAATCACGGTGATGTGATAAATATTCATAATAAGGCTGCGTGGGTCAAACGCTCGAATCGGCTAGCATGGTGGAGGGGGTTCCATATCGATTCTAATTACAAATACAATGAGATCGACGTTGATTTGAAATGGTCAGAATCGATATAAACCTTTAGCCTCTCTTGATAGCCGTTTCGGTAGCGTCACTGTCCGATCCTGATTTCGTTCCCCGTCCAACTGGACGGTGGTTCGATCCCATGGGGGTACGAAATTATTATCAACTAAAAAATTCCCCCTCGGTACATATATGAAAATATATCAATTCCGAGGTAGAGCGAATTAGATATTAAAGGACATTTGTAGCTCGAATGATTTATATGAATCACGGTGATGTGATAAATATTCATATATATATTCATATATATATATATATATATATATATGAACGGAGAAAGCAGGCGAGTCAGCCAAAGTGATAAAATGCACAGGGAGCAGGAGCAGGAACAAACATGGCGAAGTATTTTACACTTAATTCCGACGCGTTTCGCATTCAGTAGAATGCATCTTCAGGGTCTGTATGATAAATAATGACTAATATAAATTAAATGGATTTGAAAATAGTCAAAAAATTATTTACAAACTAGTTAAAATGAAAACCGAAACTTCACACTGTCAAGTACCGGCTTTCTTCATTAATTAAACGGATCCGTGTACATATTGTATATACCTAAATAAATAACTAATGGTAACCTTCTTTCGTAATAAGTACGAAATCCTGAAATTAAGTTAAAATGTAGCTCTCCAGTATCCTTGTAAAACCTACCTTCTGATTCCCCCTCCTGTCTCGTTCTCTTTACTCCCCCTCTCTCCCCATCCCCCCTCACGTTTACCTTCGCTCTGGCTTATTTGCCACCTGTGTGTCTCGTCCCAGCTCCTGCCTCGTAAGCGCTTGTTAAGAACTTCTCTGATCATTGTGAGTACGGTTATTATACCATATGATATTTTGGATTTGGTATTGGGCAGAATATTTAGTTTATTATGTTGGTTATGTTAATTAATTGGTAATGTTTTGATATGTTAAGTTTTGTTAATTAAATGTAATTGTTTTATTGTTTTTTCCATATAACCTATTGCTAATTTAGTGGATTTAACTTGAACCTTGACAACACATAGATAAAAATACACTAACAATTGATAAAACAACACGAGAAGTTAAAAGCACATACGTTAGTTAAAAGTTCAGATAGAAAGTTAAAACAAAAAAACTAAATAAATAAATTTGTAAAATACAAAGTTAAAAAATATTTGAGGAACACTGGGAGTCGACCTACCATGGTAAGAGATAAATTAAAATTAAAAGAATGTACAGTTGGACACAGGTTTCCCTGGTACATCGTCTTGCGAAACGGATTTCACACTTTGATTACTTTGACGTTGAATGATCGAATGCTAGTTGCTGTTTACAAAGCTACCATCTTTAAACATAAATCTCTATCAAGGTTAAAGTAGCATGTCAGCTCAAAGATGTTCTGGCTATATCCTCCCATTACAAAGCAGTTCGTAGTAGCCTACAGCCCTACACGACTGCATTTCTTTGCTGCGAGGCAGAAAGATCTCCCAACACATCAGCATTATTTGCACGGTATAAAACTTTAATTGCCTGTGCAATACATATTGGGTTATTTGTGGTAATAACTATTTTGACTTAACACAGCTTTTTTCGGGAATTATTTGTGGATGAAACCCGATTTTCAAAAGTACAGATTATATCAAGAGAGCAAGAATGACCGCAGCCTGTGTCTAAAATTTTCCATGTCTTTTTACAATCTTTGAATGTTATGGCAACTGTCGAATGAAATCAAGATTAGGGTATGAATTTCAAAGAGAATTGACTTGAATATTATGATCCTTCAAATTTCATCTAGCATAGTGTAGCACGATCTTGGCAGTCATATCATCCCGTTTCACAGGTATCTGTGCACCGACTCACAGCTCTTTATTCTGCCTTTCCCCGTCACAAGTCAGTCACCAATACTATAATTTCTCTCTCTCTTCTCTCTCTCTCTCTCTCTCTCTCTCTCACTTTTAAAACACATTTGAAAAAAAATTATCACTCAATCTTTCAAAGTAAATATAATGAATTAAGTATATCTATAGATAGGCCTATGCTTGTGCGCTCTCTCTCTCTCTCTCTCTCTCTCTCTCTCTCTCTCTCTCTCTCTCTCTCTCCACTTTTGAAACATTTGAAAAAACATTGTCACTTAATCTCTCAAAGTAAATATAATGAATTAAGTATCTCTATCGATAGGCGTATTGCTTGCGCGCGCTCTCTCTATCGTCATAATATTAATTCTTTACTGTATTGTTCCTCACGATTTCCACAAGTACTGACAAAAATTTTAAAACACTTACTATCATTGTTTAAGATCCGTCTTCAATTACGCATTAATGTTACGTCAGTTGAGTGTCAAACATTACTTATAAATAAGGTTTCACGATAGGTTTTAAAGAAGGATGATCGATATTCTACCCTGAACTGACGTTACCAAACCAACATTGACGAATAATATAGAGCCTGTTTCTACATTCAAGTATAAATTATTAAAGGACCTCTACAGAATCTTTATGGTGTAAAGTTAATGGAAATCTAGAAAGCAACAAACGCTATGATTTTGAAGCTCCGCCCCTTTTCTAGAGTTGCCAGGTGTGGCATTATTGAACACTATGTCCGAAGAATTAAAAAAACTGTATCTTAACATTCCTTGCCGAGTGTACATATCATAGAGCAAAGTTCAAAAGATCGAAAGTACGCTCAATAACAAAAGAAAGATAGACATAACAAGAGAAAAATAGACATAGGAAAGCCAACGAACAAAAATGTTAAAACCAAGACTGTGGCACCCTCTCTCGCCCACCCCCAACCTCCGACGAGCCAAGGACCAACTAATTTGCCTCTCAAGGATTCCATAGGCACGTGAATGAGAGGTAGCTGCAGGCCACCGCCATCACTGAGCCGTGCTGGAGAGGTGGTCGGCTTCCTTCGTTGTTTCGTCTCGTGACCTCATTCGACTCAGGACAGCTTTTGTCTTTTCGGGGAAGAGGGTCTTAACGGCCACTTGGAAAGGGAATCCTCATTTACAGGGGAGGCGCAGGAAACAAGGAGCTTCGTGGCTGGCTTTGATTGAAGGGTTGTTGGGACATAGCATTATTATTAAGTGTTAACAGGAAGGAATGACAAAATGGAGATGGATCCTGCCCATGTTCCTATTTGATATCTCTGAAGAGACGTTTTCGTCATCAAGAGGTTGACGAAACGACCTGCCGAGGATGCTATATTAAATCATATCATTATATTATATATATATAATATATATATATATATATATAAATATATATATATATATATATATATATATATATTGTATATCTTTATATATATATAGCTATATATATAATATATATTAATAGGCTATATATATTAATATTATATATATATATATATATATTATATATATATATTATATTATTTATTTTTTATATATATACATAATATTATATGTATACTCTCTTAATGTCCAGATGAATTTTGTCTATATTTCTACCGATACATTTCCGTGAGATTAAGAAGAAAATTAAAAAGTTGACAATTTATAGCCATATGAGAATCTTACCTGAATTCTTAATTAAATAATCCTTTCGGAGTAAACGTGGGAACAGAATTCAAACAGAGAACAATGTCGCTTAATTTCATTATAGCCACAAACACCTCGCTTATAAAAATACTTCGATACATATAACGCCTCATTACAATGAAAACAGTTCCTCATGCTTATCACTTGAAGATATTTTCCGAAGACCACATCTCTCTCTCTCTCTCTCTCTGTATATATCTATGTACAGTTGGACACAGGTTTCCCTGGTACACCGTCTTGCGAGACTTCGAAAAATTACATGGTAACAGTGTTTACTGAGGGGGATGGGGGGGAGAACCCCTTCTCTGCTAACAAGAGTTCCACCAATAAGTTCTGGAGTTCGTTTGGTGGGCGGAGTTATTAGGAATGGTTGGAGAAAGACACACACACACACACGGAGTAAAAAAAAGTCTGAGCAGTTTATATCGTTGTAATGAAGTTTGTTGTCTCACTTGTAATATAAGTTTGTTTATTAAGGTTCCATTTAACTTTCGGCCAAGACGTTATCTTACACCCGTGTCTATTATTATATATCGGTCATATTCATTACACAATACTTAAAATTGATCAACATTTTAAAGTTATATTGGTATTGCCGAAAATCACGAACATCATAACAGGATATTTTAACCTTATCACGTAAGCCAAGTTTACTGCATTGGTTGCGTTGCGTTTCCTCTCTCTCTCTCTCTTATACTAGCTAACTTATATATCTCTCTCCTCTCAGCTATACTACTAACTTAGTGATAAGAAAAACCCCTGCGCTCAGTATGCAGTTCTGATATGTCATTAGTGTATTCAGGAGAGGATCAGTGACCCAATAATATCGAAGATTGCCCTTCCTGACAATACCCATAATCATAACCAAAGCAAAGAAATGTCTCATCTCTGATACTGTAATGTCATAAACTCTTGTTCCCTTGAGTGTTCGCTTGCTATATTACCCCATTTCATAACATGAAATTAACGATTGGATCCCTCTACAGTCAGTTCCATTATAAATTATTAATAATAGAATAAAAAACCTTTATTCCTGATATACTTTCATCAAAATCGAAGGTGTGCGGCAAAAAATTATCGCCCCTAATCCTTTGCCACACAGGATTAGCTGGTTTGACGTTTCTGACAACCTCTTAGGCCACCCTTACCTCCCCTCTCCCGCGCAGTTCATACAAATGGAAGACGAGCAGTGCAAACGGCCAGCAAGACCTCTAATAAGGCACTAAGTAGTACAGAATCAATATCAATACAATAAGCTACGAAGGCACACAAAATTAAAAACTTAAGAACGTCACATGACGTAAACATGTGTGGGACGACTTCTGCAACACGTCATATGACGTGGTTGACATTTTAAGGGTTAACTGTTGTTTTTTCTAAAATTATGTATGCACTGATATATTATAGACTATATATTTCGTTGACCTCAGATGATAGGTGAAGTCATTTGGGCTTTCCTTATAGTGGCTGACATAAAGAGAGTATCATCTACTGAATTGACAGTTACCTTTTAAAATGTCCCACAGAGCATATGACCCCTATACTCAGAAACGTCAACGATGGCCAAAAAATGTGCCACATTTTTACTCTTGTTCATATAACTTAGGTTTTCCACCAAAGATACATTGAAAATATCAGTAGGATATAAAGCATTACATTTCAAATAATGGAAACTATTTTAATAGACTTCAAGAAGCTAATAAGCGAAAATAAGTGGCGAAGTATCACATCTGTATCGGCTACACCACAGAGAACAAAGTATACAGGTAAGGCCCCATCCACACGGTCGAGCTTTGGTCGACGAACTTTGTCCGATGTGACGTCAAAAGCGGAGAAACAGCGGGAAAAGTCAGAACTTTGCCGCATTTTCTCCGCTTCCGACGTCACATCGAACAAAGTTCGTCGAGCAAAGCTCGGCCGTGTGGACGGGCCTTAAGGCAATTTGCCAATACTTTTACCGACCTCACTGTATGATAACAGTGCTCAGGGAGTCATTCAGTTCTATAATTCAATGCTGTTAACAAGAAACGGTGATTAGGAAGACATCAAAAACATGTGGGGCCTGAGTAAGTAGGAAAGTTTACTGCAATACTCTCAATATTGTATGGAGGCATTATGCCATTTTTTTTACAGACACTTCGAATATTATATCAAGTATCATGGTTATAATAAAACTTGTTGTTAATTATGTTTATTAAAAAATATAATCAAATAACTAGCGAGAACAAAATGAGAACATTTTATGTCCTATTACAAAAAATATAATTTATATTATACAATCTAATACTTTGGCCATCCACCCTCTCTCTCTCTGTTACTTCCCTCAATCTGTCGGGCATCGAATGAACAAGGTTGAAAATTTGCTGCGGTCTCCGTCTACAAATTTCCCACTGAGAGTTGATGTGAGCCATGAGTGCTGTGTTGTTCTCTCATGTTCCATTTTCCATGTGTTCACCATCTGGGCCCACACGTGTTCAATCACATTCATAGCTGCTCCTTTGCTCCGCCATTCAAGAAGAAGCAGGTTATCCTGTCTGGCAAACCACTCTTGAACAACGTGAGCAGTGTGAACAGGATGGGAAGGGAAAATTCCTTTCTCGTAACGCAGGCAAGAAGGAGGTTTGCAGCAGCTCAACATACTTAGCTGCTGTAAATCGTCCCTCGATACGGAACACATCACCCATACCATGCAGACACTCTCCCAGCCCCATAAGTTGCAGGTGACATGGCCAGATCGAACCACCTCAACGATGTTACGGGGTTCATATCTTGAATGAGAGAAAAAAATGGGGGTGTATAATATAAATATACATATATATATATATATATATATATATATATATATATATATATATATATATATATATATATATATACACACACCTTTGGAGAATTTAAATTCTCAGTGATGAACAACACTGAAAGAATTCTATTGTGTAATTATTTACTCAATATATTATATTTGAGGAAAAAGAGCAAATGATGCCACTGTCCCTTACCTAATATTTATCTCAGAAATAGCACTCTTATTTATGTTTACTCCCATTATATATTTTGATAGTCCACCTCCGTGGAACAAAATCTGAAGATTAATAATTAATATAAAGAAGAATGCAATTGACAATTGATGCAAGTAATGGTTTTGCTTATCATACCGAGTTCTATTTGTTCGCCAACAATGCAGCTTTCCATGCGATGTGGACGAGAAGCACTTCTCGTCAGTAAAGATGACCCTGCCCCAAAAGTCCAAACCCTTATCAGCATGACGTTGGGCAAAATCAAACCCTCCCGCCTTATGTCGCTCCGTCAAGAGCTCCTTCGTCACTGGAGTTCTGTGATTAATCCCAGCAGCGTGGAGCCTGCGTCGTACTGTCATCGATGACGCTTCTAATCCAATGTCTTCATGAATGGCCATTTGCTTGTATTACGAAGGTGAAGAATAGATGGCCGCCTAGGAACATAACTGTCGGCATGGTAGCAGAAATCCGTTTGTCACGCAACTTTTCAACTTTTTTTTTTAGCAAAGAGAGAGCCGCCAATTGCCTACAGATTGGTTTGAATAGGTAACTGGTTATAGTTTCTCTATGTGTTACAAATAAAAATTGAGCATTTTTACCGGATATTCATTAGAGTTAAAGCCTTGATTATACCTAAAAATTATAACAAAATCTCGTGCTGATACCAGTCTTCATTACAGTGTTATTGACCAAAAACGTGACTGCACTGTCTGTGAAACCCACAGTAAGAGAGCTTTACCAATTACAAATAAACATTACCTTTTATTCAGGCTTGGAGTAATTGTCATTTATTTGAAATGTTTTTAATTACACGTTTTGAAGTTAACTGTAATTGCGGTTGTTTTTTTATTTATACTTAATGTTAATTATAATTGTAACTGAAAAGTTCAAATAACAAAGTACTTTATTTGAAATTGTTATCCTAGAGCAGCCCTCTTACTTTTCGAGAACTCATCTTAACCAAATGCAATAGAGAGATGTTTTGAGTCGCTACCCAATTTATTTATTATATTATTAAGGGAGAATCTTAACAAGCCAGCTACCAATTCTAAAAAAAAAAAAATTCCATTTATTTCCTTTTTTTGTGCAAAAGCTTTTGTGCAATTCTTTTTCCAATATTTGAGTTTTGTATTTCAGTATTATTGAAGTTGTAATTGTAATTCAATAACAGGTCAGGTAATTATGATTCTAATTGTAATAGACATAAAGCAAACGTAATTACCCCTAACCAGCTTATATTACATAAGAAATGCGACAGTAGCTACTTCATACGAAATGGATGAGCATAAAATAATGGGAACAAAAATTAAAAATTTTTTATGCATACATGGGAGAAAACTGTTTAGAAATTCAGTGATTTTTCCACTACACTTCCGCTTCTCTCGGGGCACCTGTGAATTGTTCAATCTTTAATAAATCGACTTTATCTTTCTTGGGATCATGGTTCTGCACCCATATTTGGCCAGGCAACCAATTCAAATCCTCTCGACCTTGAAAACCATTCCTAGACTATTCTGGCCGTATGGGATGGGGCAACCGTCATGAATGAAAATGACAGGACTAGGTGGAAAGGGATAATTCCGCTGGTGAAGTGAAGGATGAAGAAATCCTGAAGAATTTTAACGTATTTTTCACTGGTGAAACCCTTCAGTCTTGGTGATATCACATATACCATGTGAGGAAATCCAGGCCCACACGTTTACGGTTACAAGCCACTCCTGGCAACTTCGTAAATGTTTCCTCGGTGGTATCTGAAGGAAAACAATCTAAATTTTTTACAATTTACGCGTTGCTTTCCGTAAATGGGAAAATAATTCTATATCGTTTGGGGAAATGTAATGCTAAGTAACAACCCCTGCATTAGGATAATGTTTATTCATCTATGAGGATTAATGCTTATTACAAGTTTGCCTCCTCCAACCTCTTATACACTAAAACAGCTCGAAAGCTGATTAGTGGAATTCACGTTAAGAGAGGAACAGCACCACCTTTAGTAAACAGTGTTTCAAGCAGACAATTAACAATGACAGTAATGACCTGAGATGTTGCAATGCCAGTAACAGCCAATTAATCAATCAGTCCCAGTAATCGTGTGATTTAATATATCACTTTGTTCGGTGATAACGATATCACTGCTACAGCACCTGTATTACACGCTAACAAGTTTGTCACCCAATCATGGCTAGACTGTGGTGTTGTATAAATTTTAATAGGGCTTCTGTCCTCTGCTAGTAGTATTCGTTATAGTCTCCAAATGAACAGCAACATATTGTTCTCCGGCGCAGATGGTCGCTCTACGAGAAAGTGGGCTTTCAATACGTGCTGTTGCACAGCGTCTTGACGTCTCCCCTACAACAGTAAATAAATGGAAAAGGAGGCAAGCTTAGACTGGGAAAATGACCGACTTTGGATAGCATTTATTTATTTCATTCATTTATTAATTTTTTAAACTATAAACCTTATAAACCCGTGAAATTATGAAACCTAAATTACAGTTGTCTTGGTCCTGTTGAACTCTAATAGTGATTCTTTCTCTTTACTTCCCAGAATACCAAATAGCGCTCCCATAAGTAAACAGGCTATAATTAATCTTGATTATCTAAGTATCTGCATGTTAATTACGCATTTCAGTTCGAAGACCTCCACCACGAATGACCACCCGTTAGGATAACGACGACATTCGACGAGCAGCATAAGAAGATCCTTTTACCAATACTATTGCTATTTGTGAACGTCTGGCATTAAATGTTTAGGCTATGACGGTGCGAAGACGTCTGCATGAGGCAGGAATACCTCATAAAATTCCTGCCAAGAAGGAATTTCTCGCCGAACGGCATCGTGCTGATAGTCTTGCCTTCGTCCAACAGTTTGTGGGGGAGGATATGGAATTTTGGTCTCGAGTCGTATGCAGTGACGAAAGGTCTTTTACTAGCAGAAGTCACGGCAGAATACATAACTGAAGACCGAGTAATATAAGGTGAGTTTCTAAAATCATAAATAACAGTCAGATATATAATATAAGCAAGGGTAATATTATAATCAAAAGATAATAATTTTGTCAATAACCATGTATTTTCCGCTAATTTAATTATATTGCCACGAGAAGTGTGAAAATAAAAATTCTTCATTGAAAACCCCCCATTAGTTCTACTATGGCCAGCTTTCAGGCATTAAGCAAATACATTATTAATGTTATGAATAATCACGTAGGCAAACTTATAATATAGAGTACAGCCTGTTTACTGAATTAAAGAATATCATATCATAACGGACTGTATTAATCCTTGCAGATGAATAAACATTCTTAACTTATTACAAGGGTTGTTACTTAGCATTTTATTTCCCCAAACGATATAGAATTATTTTCCCTATTACGAAAAGCAAAGCGTAAATTGTTAAAAATTAGATTTTTTCCCTTCAGATACTACTGAAAGAAATTTACTAGGTGACCTGGAATGGGCATGTCACAGTAAACGTGTGTGGCTGGATCTTCTTACATTATATGGATGATATCACCAGGATTGAGTGGAGGCTCACTGGTGAAAAATACATTGAAATTCTTCAGGATTTCTAACTTCTTTCACATCAACAGCGGAATTATTCCTCCCCATCTGCTCCTGTCATTTTCATTCACGACCGCTGCCCCATCCATACGGCCAGAATAGTCCAGGAATGGTTTCAAGGTCGAGAGGATCTGCAGTTGCTTGACTGGCCAAGTAAGGATACAGACATGAACCTCACTGAGAATATTTAGGCTAATTTGGTAAAATGTTGGGAGCCTGAGAGGGAGAGGAGACCAGATCAACTTATGAACCTCTGGGAACACAGTGGAAGCTCTTCCACAACCGACCACAGATCGTCAGAAACCATGAATCTTCTATGCCTAACAGATTGCAAGAGGTGATCTAGAAGGAAGGTGGCTGGACTTCTCACTAATCTTAAAAATAAATGTAAAAATTGAGTGTGTATATTTGGATTACCCCATGGCTTCCGCTGAACTTCCATGTCGTATGATGTAAAAAAAAAAGTCGTAAAGAGACCTATGCATATCGTTTAGCTCCAGGTCATGATTATTATAATTTATTTATTAGAAAGGTGATTTTGATATTTTAAAGGAGTTCAAAATCTAAAGGGAATTTAGCTATCCTGATTTTTTCTTAAAAAAATCTTTAAAAAGAGAACCCTAGGACAATATCATCAAACTATATTTCTCCAAATAGCTCTCTCCACAATGGAAGGGTAAATGACTGAAGGGGCTGTTTAACAATAGAGACATCTGTTTCTTATCCTCACACGAATGATGATAAGAGCGAAAGGAATTTCTGTCCGTATGACATTAAAACATGTATCACAATTAATATATTAGAAAATATAAGCCAAGAAGATATGTTTATCCATATCATGTAATAATTATTGTAATGAACGGCGTGTAGGGAATAACACCTACAGTATATTCAAGAGGGAATACAAACCCAACCATGAATACATGAAACCTCTGAATATCAACAATTGTTTATCATTGGCAAACGAATTAAGTTTACCATATGGGAATGGTTAAAAGTTTGCACCAAGTTTGGGAGTCCTTCTTCATTTTCCATTACACGTTGTGGAATTTTCTCTGTCCCTAGTAGTTTCATTTTGATTCCTCAGTAACGTCTAGTCTCTCTCTCTCTCTCTCTCTCTCTCTCTCTTCTCTCTCTCTCTCTCTCTTTTTCATTCTAATGTATTTACAAGAGAGAGTGAGTTTAACCCAATCCTTCTTCTTGTAAATGTTGTTGTATTCAGAAAATCTACAGTACTATAATAATATTAGGATAAACACTAAAAACACGCAGGCATTAAAGATAAACAAGAAAATATTTCAAGTGGAGCTTTTCGTTAGCCATACACTCTGTCCACGAGCATATCTAGTACTTCGTCCACTCATCGGGGTCGCAACAGGCCCACCTTATCTCTAGTCCCCCACCCATTTCAGTTGTAGCAAAGCCAGGCTGAGGACATCGGTACAGCAAAAGCAAGAAGCTTGTCAGTTTGAATTACATTATAGAATTCCAAAACCTGTAAGACGGCTTAACAACAAGAACTCTATCCCCGACACCACTCCCCCCGCCCCCTGAAAAAATATATATGCATATATTAGTCAAGATTAAAGGGTGTTAATGAAATATCAAAACTGAATACTTAGCGCAGTGGTATTTCTAGATGACATGTCACTTTAAAGTAGCTAATATGAGAGAGAGAGAGACAGAGAGAGAGAGAGACAGAGGAGCTAAGGTGTCGGACACTTAAAACACGTTCACTGAGTGTTTGGGTATGTTCAATGAAGTGTTGCTGCGCTTCTCTTTATAGCTTCCTATTATAGTATTGGTAGGAAACGCACTGCAAACGATACTATAAACTTGGCTTACGTGATAAGGTTAAAATATCCTGTTATGATGTTCGTGATTCTCTCCAATACCAATATAACTCTAAAATTTTGATCAATTTTAAGTATTGCGTAATGAATATGACCGATATATAATAACAGACACGGTGGTAAGATAACGCCTTAGACGAGAGTTAAATAGAATCTTAATAAACAAACATATATTAAAAGCGAGACGGTAATCTTAGTTACAGAGACATAACCTGCTCAGATTTTTTTTCTTTTACTTCGTGTGTGTGTGTGTGTGTGTGTGTGTGTGTGTGTCTTTCTCCAACCATACCAAATGACTCCTCCCACTGAAAGAATTCCAGCGTTTATTGAAGGAACTCTTGCTAAGAGAGGAAGAGTCCTCCTCCCATCCCCCTAAGTAAACACTGTTACCATATATTTTTTCGAAGTCCCTCAAGAAGGTGTACCAGGGAAACCTGTGTCCAACTGTACATTTCACACGTTCGAAGAAAGTTGGAAATAACCCTAAGGACTTTCAACGCCCAGTTTCGCTTACTTGATGCAAAGTTCCGAACTGTAAACAAAAACGTTGAGAAAATCTAAGGCCTTTAGCGCCACATTTCACTTACTCGAAAAGGAAAAAAATCATCATTTGGTCCTTCCTCCTTCCTTTAATAAGGATATATATATATACATATATATATATATATATATATATATATATATATATATATATATATATAAAAGAGTGATTACTACCTGTTGTGAAACAAGAATGGCTAAGTTTTTCCTTCCCTGTATGTAAGATGAAATGACACGTATGGCCAGACCCTGATTTGTGGAGCATGTAATATTTCATTCCAAATTGAGCCCTCTTCTGTAGTGTAGACGACACCCTTTGTATAACGTAAGACTAGTCAATGTTTGGCTTGTGTGTAATATGGAAATTATTTTCTTCAGAGCCCCTGAGGAAGAAAGTGAGGTAGGAGAAGAAAAGGCCTCATCTGAAGTACCTAAAGAGGAGGAAAATGAGGAAACTGTAGCACCTGTTGAAACTATTGAGGAAGAAGAACCAGAACAGGAACAAAGGTTTCTCTCTGAACAGATCAGATTGAAAGGAAAATTAAGTCAGACATTGGAATCAAACATTGCTCTGCAAAACAAAAATATTTCTTGGTAAGCAATGAAAATGTACAAATTTCCTTGTTTTTCCTATTTATGTGGTACAAGACATCATAGTTTTTCTGTTAAAATTTAAACATAATAGAAAAAAAAAAGACTTCCTGCTTTTACTACTGAAAGAAGACGAGCATGGTATAAATGGGGAGGAGCTTAGTGACATCACTAATAGCTAGCCAATCAGGACAAAGGAGTAGTATTCAAGTACGGCTTGGTTTTTATTGTTTATTTTTTAACCATTGTAGGTATGAGCATCAGGAATATAACAAAAATTCTAAACTTTCCTTTAAGCTTGCGAAGCTATTTTTATTATAGCCAAACTTAAAAAAACAAGTAAACATCATATTGTTACCATAGCGTTCAATGGGGATGACGCTACCCCTTTCTCTACATACCTTGCACAAGTGAAGGCCAGTTCAGCTGAAAGGAAGGTAAGGATTGTGGTAAACTCAAGGTGTGCTCAGCAGAAGAGAAGCCCTGGTCATTTACCCAATGCCATGCCACTCATAACAGAACCCAATGACCTTGAAAAAATGCTTCTCCAAATCTTTCTGCCTTGGTTCCGGAGGGTAAGGAACCATCGGGTCTAGCAGAATCCAAAGACGATAGAGACACTGTTGCCTGACCTGCCCCTGCTTGAAGAATAATGACTGTCCATAAGCCCTATCCTTACACCGAGTCACCGTTCCAAAGCAGCTGACCAGGAACCAGAGTCAGGCACCAGGGATGGAGAATGAACGGACCCCTAACAGAGATCAGTCACAAGCAGGCTTTTGAACAGATCCCTCTACATTGCCCAAAATTCTTATTCCCCCGTTGAAAAAACCCCCACTTGGTGCTGGGAACGATGCCAAAGTGGCAGCCATTATAAGAATTGTTAGTAGTTTTGTGGAGGTTGCCTTCCTACACTTCTGCCAATCTGGATAGGGGAGAGAGGTCGATGAAGGCCAATCACAGCAGCGCCTCTTCAATTTCTTATGACCATGGGTCTCTAGAACTTCCTGTGTCTGCCAAGTTAGGAGTTAGGGCAGATAACCCCAAAGGTGAACAGGAGCCAAAAGCAGTAGAAAAAAAAAGTCTGATCTCAGAGGCAACAACCGAAGCAGTGGGACCCACAAAGAGAACCTTTAGTCCAAGGCCAAATGCTCCTGGAATAAATACAATGAAGGTTCTCCCAGAAGTTCAGAGAAGGCCACAACCTATATCTATGGCCACAACACCTTCAGCAGCTCATTCGCCTCAATGAAATGCCTCAATTTGATGGTACAGAAACAAGGATGATATTGGTCAAGGCAGGAACACTTTCCTGTTTGTCCTGTCCTATAGCTTGAACACCCTTCTCTTCAATTGTCCTTAGTAAATCGTTATTCCACACTGCATGTTTCTGCTATTAAAGTTTCTTGATATTATACCATATGTTTTCTGCTAAGTTTTCTACCTTTTATAAGACTTCTACAAAGGTTTCTCTCTGAACAGATCAGATTGAAAGGAAAATTAAGTCGGACATTGGAATCAAACATTACTCTGCAAAACAAAATTATGTTATGCAATGTATTACTACTACCCATAAAGAAACCAGGTTGTCTACTAGAATCTCAATTAAGACCGCCAAAGACTGTACAGTTCACTGTGGTTGTGAAGATATCCAGAACTGAGTATTTCAAACTCTCGGCAAATTCAACAACAGAGGTAAAAGGCGGCCAACAGCCATGTGTTGAAAATGTTCATCTGGACCTTTGCTCCGAAATTAGCTGTCAATAACAGATATTAGCCCAAACTGAAATAAATCTGTACTAGTCTGCAAGTTAATTCACCCTTAGAAGGATTATTCAAGAGGCATTTAATTGTACACACATTTTATTCTCGCAAACTTTTTCTTTACAAAATAGAGTGTTTGTAATTTGTGGGTAAAGTTTCTAAGGATACTCTATATAAATTTCATATTTAGTAAGTTTAGTCCCTTTTTTTAGTCCCACTTCTAATCTCTGCAAAATTATTATAAATCACTAGCTTGCCAAAATGTTAAAACCTAAATTTATTTCTTTATTCTCTTTCACACTACTAAATAGCTTATGGAAGAAAGCAACAACTGAAGAGATCTATCTAACCTGAAAAAATTTAATAGTCTCAAGTGTCTTTTGCCCAGAATGCAACATTGCAAATAAAGGGAATACCACAGTACATCTTTTCACCCGAGCTATTAATACAGTACCATTACACTTAAAACAGATTACCATTATCGTTCAAGATTTCAGTTATGAATAGCGTATACTGTCCATTTACTTAATTTTCAAGAACCTGTTGATTACCTGAATAATCATCACTGGGAACTGCATACTGGATTATCCTCTTCGAAAGGAATGAAGTCTGGGTAATCAGTCATGGATGGTGTGTGGTTGCCATGCTGGAAATACAAGTAATAAAAATTCTTTCAGTCAGACATTTTGTACAGTTTCAACAAACTAACAAAAATATTACAGAAGCATTGAACTGCACTTTTACTTTTCCATACATAATTTTTCATACATACCTTCATAAAATCCTTTAAGCCTCTTGCACAGATCACTTCGTGTTTGCCGTAAGCTGCCATTTCCTGAAACTGGCCTACCCACTCATTGTCGAACCACAACGATTCGTTATTAAATACATCATATAGGGTCATTCCTTCATATTCTGCAAAGAAAAAATACAACAGCACACATTTATTTAATTTATATGCAGACATATACTGCTGTACTTGACTGACAAATCTTCAGTACATCACAAACTATGAATACAGTCATGTTTTCACAAGACTTACTTTTGGGCGACTTCGCTTTCACCATTTTGAAGCTGTGCCAGGCCTTGAAAACTTCGTATTTGGAAGTTTTGTTGGGAGGCTTCAAGTTTTCTGCTCTTTCTCCTTCCTGTTTTTTGGGTGGTCTGAAATTAGATGTTAATATACAATATCAAATGTTCTTAAAAAAAAATGTGGATAAGATTGCGCTGTGCATGCTACTATGTGGGTTGGTTTTTGAGTAATACAAGAATCAAATAACCGGAGTCTTGATGGCTTTAATCAAACTAAAAATAAAGCTCATAATCCACACTATATGCATATTAATAAAGCTCCATCGGAACATAAAACTACGCCGAGAGGATACTATTGAATTGACACTGTTCCACACTCTCAAGAGATTTCCACAGACTCAAGACATTTAAGCTAGAGTGCAATTGTTTTGTACCTTCCTAAGTAAAAAGATTCTCACTCTAGCATCAGTAACAGTGACTTACTGGCAAACAGCTTTAATGCTCCACCAAACGCACTGTAAATGTATTGTGCATGATAAGTATTAGTTGCACTTCATATCATAGGTTTATGGTAATAAGTGAGTTTCTGTTAGGAATCAAGGTTTAGTAAATACAAAAACATATTTGTGGGCATCTTTGCAATTTCTCATCATGAGAATCGTACATTTCCCACTACATAAATCAATCTTGCAACTATCTGCCGTAGTGGGGATCCATTTAGCAGCACTATTTAATTTTCCAACCGCTCTGCTAAACTAATTTTTGTGTCCTCTCTCTGCCACACACTTTGCCCTTCTTTTTATTTTTGTATACAGTTTAACAAGGAGACCTTTGGGCTAAGGTATGAGAGCTAAGATTTTATTTGGCAGTCTGGTTAAACTAGTAATAACAACATTAACAATAATAATACACAGGAATTTGACTTAAACTTTTCTTCAGGATTTTCATGTTACCTCCCAGTGGTCTAGTCATGCAACTTTTATATGCTTATTGGGTAATCTATTCCTCTCTCCTCAGTACATCTGTCTTCCATCCTCTACACACATCTTTCTGCTACTTCCTTACTTGTAATATAACCTTGGCACCGCACTCTAGCCATGTGTCTCATACTTCAAACATAATCCAAGGAGTAGAAACCAGTGCTGGACTAGTCTAATCTCTACATTTATTGACTATATATACAGTGAAATGCTATTCCCAATAATAGATCACATACCTGCAAAGAACTCCAAACTTCAGAGACAATTAATGTCGATATAGTTAATGAATCAAAGGTACGAGGTGCTCTGCAGCTGAAAAATTGCATAGCAAACGAGCCCGAGCTAAAGAAATCTGCCTACACACCGAATTGAAAAATTATATACCTACCTCATGTCTTCCCAGCTGTAGATTTCTTCAAAACCAACGCTTTCATAGATGCTTTTTATGGGAAGCTGCGATCCACAGAAGGCAAACTCCATTCGTGGATAAAATGCCAGGAAAGCTAAACACATTTCTTCTTCTGTTGAAAGCCCACCCTGCAAATTCAAAATACATATAATCTCTTCCAAAAACCTACATTTGATACTGTGCATTACTATTATTTTCTACTATGATCAATATGTTGATCAATCTTTCAAAAACCTACACTGAATACAGTGTATTATGTTAATGAGACTAAAGCCCCGTCCACACGGTCGAACTTTACCCAAGAGACTTTGTTCGATGTGACGTCAGAAGCGGAAAAGTCAACCTTATCCGCAGTTTCTCCGCTTCTGACGTCACATCAAACAAAGTCTGTCGGGCAAAGTTCGACCGTGTGGACGGGTCTTAAGCCGAAATATTTGTTCGCAACGATTTAAGAAATTCAAGTAGTTACTGCATAAGAATGTGAACAGCCAGATACACAGTAAACCAAACTAAATGCACAAATTAAAGGCCTAGAGTAACACTAGCTGAAGGCATGCTCTAACCAACCAACCTTTTTGAGCTACCTACAGTCCAGTACGCAAGGCACACTACAAGGTAACTATAGATTTGTGGGCCCTGTGGTGCAATTGCTTAAGCACTGATTGAAATAATAATGAAGGGGAAACCTTTCTTGATCTTATAAAGCATTTAAAATAAATTTAAGTAAATTAGGCAAGGCTACTTGCCAATCTGTTCTTTATATCGATGCTCAGAACTCTTATTCTTTCGGAACTAGACCAGATGTCCATTACAGTATTACTCAAATTAAATGGGTTGAGAGATTAAATTTTAGAGTGTGTGTATTCTGGCTGATTATAGTCTAAGATTATGTCACAAAGAATCTCACTGGCAAAAAAAAAAAAAAAAAAATTAATTACAGGAACAGCTATAACAAAAACTGCATTCAAGATACTCGTAAAATTTTAAAATCGGAATTCAGTCTTAGATGTGGATATATCATCTGTTAAACCTTCCCCAGTGTCAATCAATGATTGATATACTTTGATATCTTAATTCTGGTTTCTTTTGTATAGAGAACTTTCAACAGAACTCCAAGAGTTGTTTCGTTAACGTATTAAAAGCATAGAATGAACGAATGAATATAAAATTTAAGCCAAAAGGCCAAGCACTGGGACCTATGAGGTCATTCAGCGCTGAAATGGAAACAGTAGAAGGTTTGAAAGGTAACAGGAGGAAGACCTCGCAGTTGCACTATGAAACAATTGTTAGGCGAGGGCGGAAAGTAAGATAGAAGATAATATGAACAGAGGTACAGTAAAAGGAATGAAATGGTTGCAGTTAGGGGCCGAAGGGAAGCTGCAAAGATCCTTCATTATTGCCTACAGTGCACCACCTGTCCTACGGTGTTGAAAGCACAGAAACACAGCATGTTTCACATTCTTATCTACCGCACAGACACCAGATTTTGTCAAGAGACGACCTGACTTGAAATTAAAATGAAAGACAATACTTACGTAAGAGGGAGTTTTAATTTTAGTAGAATCATAAACACATTCCATCATTAGGCTGTCCCCTGGGAGGATGGTCATTTCCTTTTTTAAAACGCGATTTTGTTGGAAATCGAAGTCATAGGCCTTGTCTGCAAAACAACATCAGCAGATAGTTAAATAATGCCAAGCATTACCTTATCACTAGTAATCTTTTGTTCTACAGAGTAGGCAGAGATTATTTTAGAATGGACTATTTAACATTTAACAAGGAGGGCGACGGGAATAGGACCATTTTAATATGGTGGCCTACTAGTTTTGGGACAAGTCCCAGTATGACAAAAATTACACACCTATGTAAAACTGCGCTACCTTTGGTTAAGATTGGGTTCAGGCATCTCTGTGAAAGAATTTAAAATAAGCAAAGTCTCCTTGTTGCTATAACCAAATGAACGACCTGGATGTTGAATGAAATATCCCAGCAGGCCTAAATGTATCAAATTATTTCAGACGATACTTCATACAGTAGTGCTTCATATGTTAAGACTACCGATAATCACGACATTCGATACCAAAGCAGTGATAGGATAAAATGCAAAATACAACTGTTTTAATTTGACACCTCCACCATACCTCAGGCCTAATCATATTAATAGCCTTGAATTCTAAAAACAGCAAACCTATGCGTGTCCGATTTTATCTTATGTGAAATTGTTCTGTTAGGTGAAATTCTGTTAACCGATGACATTGGGTACAAATTATTCCTGACCACTCAAGAGGCCACACCATACACTTTAATACTACTACTTATCTGAGTGAAAAAAAAGTTGTATGTAAATGTATTTTTCAAAATAGATACACAGAAGAATATTTTATAATGTTTCGGTGTCTCAGAAAAGATATAGTAATATTCCGAGACGGACGGAGAGGAAAGAAAAATAGTGAATCTCTCTCTCTCTCTCTCTCCTCGGTTTTGATTTACTTTCTCAATTTCTCTAATCAAATATCTCTCTCGTTCGTTTTTTCTCTTTGCATTTTCATTAAGTATCTTCTCTCTCTCTCCTTGGTTTTGATTTACTTTCTCAAATTCCCTAATCAAATCTCTCTTTTTCGTTTTCTCCCTTTGCATTTTCATTATCTCTCTCTCTCTCTCTCTCTCTCTCTCTCTCTCTCTCTGGGCTTTTATTGACTTTATCACTTTCCCCTCCAATTTATTCCTTTTTTCGTATTTTTTCTAAATATTTTCAGTTAATATCTCTCTCACTTGGTTTTCAGTCTGTCTGTCTGTCTGTCTGCCTCTCTTTATTTTCATTAAATCTTTTACTTTTCCTTGTCCCTTTCTCTTACTCTTTTATTATCTTTTAACATTCTTTAGTATCCGGCCCCCACCCCCCCTCTTTTTCTCTCTCTTTTTCTGTGGACTTTTATTTATTCTTTCATTCATCTCTTCCCTTTCTCTTCCTTTATTTCGTTTTCTTTCTTCTGAATTTGTTAAGCATCTCTCTCTCTCTCTCTCTCTCTCTCTCTCTTCTCTCTCTCTCTCTCTCTCTGCAGATGTTTTGCCTCAGTATGAACTTCACCAGTGATATAGTAGTTGCATTTCCTTCATTGAAACTAGGACTTACAAAAGCGAAAAAAAAAAATCAAGTTGTTTGGAAATCTTTCACAAAAATTCTTAGTTTTATTTCGCTAAAGGACAAAATAAAACTGCAACGCCAGGTTGTAATAACTGAATTTATTGTAATACTAAACAAAACCAAACACTTATCTTTTCATCTTTTTTTTTAGCGAAAATTTACTATATTTTAATTTGAATAGTATTACATCCAGAATTTCATCAGAGTTGACTTAATTTGGGTGTGGGAAATATAAGGAGACGTTATTTCCAGAAGATTCTATGATTGGTTCTTAAAATATGGCGTCTCGCTTTTTCAGGGAAGATCCAGTACTGGGTTATAGTTCGGGAAATTGCTTCCCGGATCCTCGAACTCTTCTGTGTCTCCAGAAATTCCTTCTCCTTCTCAGTCTTCCTCTTCCTCCTCTTCCAGATCCTCGAACTCTTCTGTGTCTCCAGAAATGCCTTTTCCTTCTCAGTCTTCTTCTTCTTCCTCCTCTTCCAGATCCTCGAACTCTTCTGTCTCTCCAGAAATTCCTTCTCCTTCTCAGTCTTCTTCTTCTTCCTCCAGGATCTGCCAGGTCTCCAGTAGCCAATTACTCCCCGTGACTTAAGACTATGGAACGAAGAACGGAATCAAAGCTGCACTTCTTCAGCCGCTGCTTCTTGGAGACCGAAGTCTCCCTTCAGGCTTTTTCTAAAACTATCCATCGTGACGAGCGAGTCACAAAGCATACTGTAACAATGGCTCTTGTGAATTATTGTTTATCAGTGTTTCTTATGCTCCTGAATATTGGAAGATTGTCATTTATGGCTATGATTACCACCGAGTTTTGAAGTCTTTTGGATCACCTGCCTGCTCTGAACTTGATGGCGGCAGAGTGAGTTTGAACTCATCATATGGATTCCACCTGAGGACTTTCAATGCCTGCTATGATCTTGATGGCGGCAGCGAGAGTTTCATCTTTGTGAATTGGATCTTAATCTGATGACTGTCAATGGCTGCTCTGACCTTGATGACAGCACCGAGAGTTCATCTTGTTATCTGGATTCCAATCTGATGACTGTTAATGCCAGCTCTGAACTTGATGGCGGCAGCAACAGTTCATCTTGTGAATTGGATCCTAATCTGATGACTTTCAATGCCAGCGCTGAACTTGATAGCGGCAGAGACAGATCATCTTGTGATTTCGATTCCAATCTGATGACTTTCAATGCCAGCTCTGATCTTGATGGCGGCAGCGAGAGTTCCTCTAATGATTTGGAATTTGATTTGAAGACAGAAGACGACGACCACGACCACGACCACGACCACGACCAGGACCCACCTCGTTTGGACAACCCAAATGGACCCTGCCATCTTTTTAGAAATAAACTAGAAGAGATCGACCAAAAGACCCAGTACCTCCTCCAGATAATCGAGGAGAAGAATAGGAAAGAAGCAGACCCTTAATGAAACCATTAGGCAGCTCAACCAGGAACTGATTTATGAAAAAGACTGCTTGCGCCAAAAACCTCCTACACCTTCATGAGGAGGCTGAACTTCTTAAGATCGAAGAAGTTCTGGCCAAGGAAAGAGAGTCAATTAAAGAATTACAAAAGCAAATAGAAGATGGAAAGGAAGCGATGGAAAGACTCGCATTAGAAAAAGAGGAGAAGGAGAATGTCTTGCAAATCCGAGAGCAACAGATCTCGGAGAAGGAATTTGTTATTAAGGATTTGGTAAAACAGAACGCTACCCTTAAGGAAAGCATGGAAATGATGAAGGACGACCTTGAACAAACTCAACGGCAGCAATTTTTGAAGGAGGCTGAACTTCTTAAGATCGAAGAAGTTTTGGCGAAGGAAAGAGACTCGTTCAAGGAAGCCATGGAAAGACACTTAGAAGAAAGGCAACAGAAGGAACGAGTGATTAAAGATTTGGAATTACAAAACGAAGTTCTTCAGGAAAACTTGAATACAATGCAGGAAGACCTTGAAGAGCTCAGATTACAGCAGATCTCGAAGGACAAAAAAATTGAGGATTTGGAGGATAAGAACGATAATCTCAAGATGAACATGGCTGCTCTCGAAAAAGAGATTGAAGACCAGAAGAGGCTGCAAAAGATTGCTTCCACAAGAGACAATGAAGAACATCTGAAAAGGCTTGAAAAGATGACTGCCCTAGAAATAGAGAATGAAAGCCTTTGGAAAGGACTGGAAAAGATGGAGAACAATTATAAAGACCTGCTCGTTGAGGCCCAAGCTCAAACTCAGCTCAAAGAGGGCGAAGCAAAGAGACTCGCATTAGAGCTTGAGGGCCAAAATCGAGCACTAGAAAATCTCCAGACTGAAAACAAAAAGTTGAAGGAATTAGTGAAAGAAAAGCGAGGAGTAATTGACTCCCTGAAGAGAGAAAAGGAAGCGCCAGCAGCCAAGATGGTGGCTGATTTAGAGAGGCTGAGGAAGGAGTGTGCCGAGAAAGACACACGAATCAATGAACAGGAAATGCTTTTACGAACTCTGAAGGCCGAGAAACACCAAATGAGCAAAGATCTGGAGGAGATGAGGAGGATCTGCAGCGAAATGAAGGAACAGAGAGAAGACAAAGGACAAATGACATTAATAGGCAAAGGACTCTTCGCCTACATGAATGGTTGGAATGATGCTGCCTTCAATGTCTTCTCAGAGGCCTTGGCCAACGGTTCCTTCACCAACGAAGAATCGGCTCTGCTGCACATCCTTCGGGCTAAGGCTCTGGCGGCTTGTGGTCACCCTTCAGATGACTTGGCCATCATAGCAGACTGTTGCATGGCCATCAACAAGGGTCTCGGCGGATGGGAAGTGCACCAACTTCGCGGGAAGCACCTCCTAAAACAAGAGCTCTTTGGGGCTGCCGTGGAAGACCTCGAAATTGCGAACAGGCTTAAGAGATCTGCAGAGACTAAGCAAGCGCTGAATGAGGCCAAGATTAAGCTGAAGATATGGGAAACCCAAAGCCACCACAATGCTTTGGGTCTTCTACAAACTGCGACCAAACCTCAAATTTTGAAAGCCTACAAAGACCTGTCCATGAAGTACCATCCAGACAGGCACAGAGACAAACCAGAAGTTTTACAAAAGGCTTTTGAAGAAAAGTTTAAGCGTATTACTAATGCAAAGACTGATCTGATGGAAAATCAGCAACAGTGGCAGCATTAGGCAAAGTTCCCATAAAATGGCTACAGACAGAATAATGGTAAACAGTGGAATGGTCAACGTGGCTACAGAAAGAATAAAGAATCCTATTATTAAGTTTTGTAGCCTGAGAAGCGAATTCTGATGTAGCGTATGGGAACGCAAAAGACCTTGAAGAAAGTGTCTCAAAACACCCCTCCCAAAACTAAAAATATAAAAAATAAAAAGGCGGGTCATGCATTTGTTAAAAAGAAATTAATGAAAAAAGGGGGGAGGTCGTGGGGAGCCAAGTCTTCTGTATTTTCAAAATACAGAAGGCTAAACCCACCTGATGAGTCCCTTGGCAAGGGCGAAACCTCATAATGATAATATATATGTATAATATATATATATATATATATATATATATATATATATATATATATATATACTTTCTTTCTTAAATCTTGAAGACTCCAGGATCCTGGAGCCTTTGGAGTTCCCAAAAGCCTCCAAACACACACACCCACACACAGCACACACACACACACACACACACACACACACACACACACACACACAAGCAAGCACATTACAAACGCAGCAAAACCCTAGGATAATCTATATATATATATAGGATAATATTATATATATATATATATATATATATTATATATATAAATAAATATACATACATTATATATATATATATATATATATATATATATATATATATATAATATAATATATAATATATACATACATACATATTTATATAAATATATATATATAATATATTATATATATATATAATATATATATAATATATATATATATATATATATATATATATATATACATACATATACATACAATACATATATATATATATATATATATATATATATATATATATATATATATATATATATATATATATATATATATATATATATATATATATATATATATATATATATATATATATATAGATAGATAGATAGAATAATTCCTAGGTGCCTTTTGCGTTTGTAATTTTGTGGCTTGTTGTGTGCTGTGTGTGTGTGTGTTGTGTGTGTGTCTGGAGGCTTCTGGGAACTCCAAAGGCTCCAGGATCCTGGAGTCTTAAAGTTTTAAGAAGAAAGTATAATCCAATGCGAGGTTCTCCAGGAATGCTTCAGGAGCTGAAGACAGCTTCAGAGATCCTGGAGTCGTGAAAGCGTCTTCAAGACGACGATTAAACAAAACAAAGGTGGGATTCTATTTCCGGGTATGTAAGCGAATGGGATGGTATGGGTAAAATGGGTTCATATGGGAGGTATGGGATGTATAGGTATTGGGTATGGGTAATGTTTAGTATGGGTATGGTAATGGGTATGGTACAATATGGGTAAGGTATGGGATGGGTATTGTATGGTTATGGGTATGATGCGGGTATGGGGTATGGTAAATGATATGAAGTATACAAGTATGGTACGAATATGGGTATGGTATGGTGTGGTGTGGTATGGGTATGGAACTGATATGGGTACCAGGTATGGTATGGATATGGGGTATGGGTATCAATATCGGCATGGTATTGGTATGTGGTATAGGTAAAGGGTATGGTAACCAGATATGGGTATGGGTGTATTATTATAATATACATATATATATATAGATAGATATATATATTATATAATTTATATTACCATTATAGATATATAATTCTATATTATATATATAATATATATCGTATATATATAGATATATATATTAATAATATATATATATTATATATAGTATAATAATATAGATATATATATATATACGTAAACCAACACCTACCACCCTATCGGTACCATACCCTTACCTATACCCATACACCCATTTACCATAACCAATTAATTGATGCCCTATACCACCCAGATCCAACCAATACCTGTACCCATATCAGTTTCCATATACCCACACACCACACCATACTCCATACCACATCACACCCATATTCGTTACCATAACTTGTATACTCCATATCATACCTTTAACAACCAATTCCTATCCGTACCCTGCCTCTGCCCATATCCCATACTGATACACCCCTACCATACTCGTATATCCATTCCAACCCAATTCTCTAACCATACCATTATGCCTATTACCCATACCCATAACATACCGATATATATATTATATATATAATATATATATATATATGTGTGTGTGGTGTGTGTGTGTGTGTGGTTTGTGTGAGTGGTTGTTTTTTGTGTTGGTCTCCACAATCTAACATGAAGGAACATCTTTACTTGGGTATATCCTTAAATCCACCCCAGTAGAAAGGTAGAAAGGTTGAGTGAAAACTAGGGACTTGGAACAAAATACTTTTGTAGTAGATTCGACATTTAGAGTTCACCATTGAATACAAAATAGAAGTTGAAATTCAATCCCTTCTTAGACAAAAAACAGAAAGTAGGGGAAGGGTTTACAGTTTTGTTAATCTGGGGCGGCGTGTACGTTTTAAGCAAAAGAGACCAAGGAAAGAGGATCCATAAGGGACAATCCAGGATGGAGATTTAAATTCCTTTGTTTTTTGACGTGGTTTTAATAAAAATGGATTCCAACATGGTTCCTTTTGTTTCGGTAGTTCTTAACGAATAATGGCCATTGCGGATCATTGGCTTTATTTTTTACAGGCCATGCATTATTTTTAACTGGAATAAAGCGTCGATAATGTGGCAGGGTCAGAGATCACTGCAAAAAGGAATCTGTTGGAGTCCATTTTTATTGAAGTCACATCAAAAAGGGATTTAAATCTCCATACCTGGATTGTCCCTTGATCTCCCTCTCCTTTGTCCTCTTTTGCTTAAAGTACACAACTCCCAAATTGGACAAAACGGTAACCCGCCCCGCCTGCTCTCTGTATGTAAAAGGCATGTCAACTTCTATTATATTCTAATTTGTAACTTGAAAATGTTACAGTTGGACACAGGTTTCCATGCCATGGTACCACCGTCTTGCGAGAACTTTCGAAAAATTACATGGTAACAGTGTTTTGGTTTACTGAGGGAGATGGGGGGGAGATAACCCCTTCTCTGCCAACAAGAGTTCCACCAATACGTTCTGGAGTTCGTTTGAGGTTGGGGCGGAAGTTATTTATGAACTTGGTTTTACACCACACGGAGTAAAAAAAATCTGAGCAGTTTATATCGTTGTAATCAAGATTGTTGTCTCACTTGTAATATAAGTTTGTTTGATTAGGTTCCATTTAACCTTTTCGGCCAAGACGTTATTAGCTTACAACCGTGGTCTATTAGTTATATATCGGTTCATATTCATTACACAATAAACGTTAAAATTGATCAACATTTTTAAAAGTTATATTTGTATTGCCCGAAAATCACGAACTTCATAAACCAGGATTATTTTCAACCTTATTCACGTAAGCGCCAACGTCTTTTTACCTAAGCGAACTTAGTTGATAAGGAAAACCCCCTTGCGCTCAGTATGCAGTTCAGATTTGAATGTCATTAGTGTATTGCATGGAGAGGATCGGTGAACCCAATAATAGCGAAGATTGCCCTTCCTGGACAATAACCCATAACTCATTAACCAAAGCAAAAGAAATATTTCATCTCTGATACTATAACTGTCATAAACCTCTTGATTCCCTTGAGTGTTCGCTTGGATATATTACCCCATTTTGCATAACATTGAAATTAACGATTGGGATCTTCTCTACAGTCAGTTTCCAATTATAGAATTAGTAAAAAAATAGAATAAAAAAAAGTTATTCCTGATTATACTTATCATCAAAATCGGAAGGTGTGCGGCAAAAAAATTATCTACCACTAATCCTTTGCCCAAACCAGGATCTTAGCTGGTTTTTTTGAACGTTTCTTTTTGACAAAACCTCCTAGGCCACCCTTACCTCCCCTCCCCCCGCGCAGGTCATACCAAATGGAAGACGAGCAGTGCAAACGGACCAGCAAACCACCTTCTAATAATGGCAACTAAGTAGTACAGAATCAATATCAATACAATAAGGGCTACGAAGGCACACCAAAATTAAAAACTCTTAAGAACGTCTACATGACGTAAACATGTGTGGGACGACGAACTTCGCTGCAACACGTCATATGACGTGGTTGACCTATTTTAACGGGTTTAACTGTTTGTTTTTTCTAAAATTTAAATGGTATGCACCTGATTATTATTATCGACTATATATTTCGTTGGACCCATGCAGATGAAACGGTTGAAGTCATTTGAGGGCTTTCCTTATAGTGGGCTGACATAAAGAGAAGCGTATCATCTAACTGAATTGACAGTTACCTTTTAAAATGTCCCACAGAGCATATGGACCCCAATACTCAGAAACGTTCATGAACGATGGGCCAAAAAAAATATTGCCACATTTTTACTCTTTGTTCATATAACTTAGGTTTTCCACCAAAGATACATTGAAAATAAAAAATCAGTAGGATATAAAAGCATTACATTTCACAAATAATGGAAACTATTTTAAATAGACCTTCAAGAAGCTAAGAAGAGAAAATAAAGTGGCGAAGTTATCACATCTGGTATCGGCTACACCACAGAGAACAAAGTATACTGGTAATGGCCCCATCCACTACGGTCTGAGCTTTGGTCGGGACGAACTTTTGTCCGATGTGACGTCAAAAGCGGAGGAAAACAGCTGGGAAAAAGTCAGCAACTTGCCCGCATTTTTCTCCGCCCTTTTCCGGACTCCACATCGAACCAAAGTTCGTCGAGCAAAGCTCGGCCGTAGTGGTGCTTTGGGACGGGCCTTAACGGCAATTTGCCAATACTTTATTTACCGGACCTTCACTGTATGACTAATCAGTGCTCAGGGAGGGTCATTCCATTTCTTAATTTCAACTGCTGTTTAACAGAAAACGGTTGGATTAGGAAGACATCAAAAACCTGAGTTGCGGGGTCCTGAGGTAAGTTAGGAAAGTTTACTGCCAATAACTATCATATTGTATGGAAGGTGCCATTATGCCATTTTTTTTTACCAGACACTTGCGAACTATTATATCAAGTATCATGGTTTATAATAAAAACTTGTTGTTAAATTATGTTTATTTTTAAAAAATATAATCCAAATAACTAGCGAGAACAAAATTGAGAACATTTTTGTCCATATTACAAAAAAATAGAAATTTATATTAATTACAATCTAATACTTTTGGCCATCCACCCTCTCTCTCATCAGTTCACTTCCCTCAATCTGTCGGGCATCGAAATGAACAAGGTTTGAAAATTTTGCTGCGGGGTCTCCGGTCTACAAAAATTTCCCACTGAGAGGTTTGATGTGAGCCATGAGTGCTGTGTTAGTTCTCTCAATGTTCCATTTTCCATGTGTTCACCCATCTGAGGGCCCACACGTGTTCCATCACCATTCATAGCTGCTCCTTTGCTCCCGCCATTCAAGAAAGAAGCAGGTTATCCTGTTGGCTAAACCAAACCCCTCTTGAACAACGCGAGGAGTGTGAACAGGAATGGGAAGGGAAAACTCCTTTCTTCGTAACTACAGGCAGGGCAAGGAAGGGGTTTGCAGCCAGCTCAACATTTACTTAGCTTGCTGTAAATCGTGGTCCCTCGAACGAACGAAACAATCACCCATAACATGCAGACACTCCCCAGCCCCATAAGTTGTCAGGTTTAACCATGGCCAGATCGAACCACCTCCAACGAGGTTAACGGGGTTCAATCAGAATCTGGATGAAGAAAAAAATGGGGGTGTAAAATAAAATATTTTTAATCTTTTATATAGATATATATTAATATATCAATAGATATAATATATATATATATTTATATATATAACCACACCTTTTGGAGAATTTAAATTCTCAGTGGATGAACAACACTGCAAGAATTCTAATTGTGTAATTATTTTTACTCAATATATTATCAGTTTGAGGAAAAAGAGCAAATGATGCCACTATTCCCCTTGTTACCTAATATTTATCCTCAGAAAATAAGCACCTTATTATTTAAGTTTACTCCCGCATTATATTTACGAAGTCCACCTACCGGGACAACAAAATCTGGAAGATTATTCAATTAATTAATTAAAGAAGAATGCACTTGAATTAATTGATGCAAGTAATGTATTTTGATTAATCAATACCGAGTTATATTTGTTTCGCCAACAATGCAGCTTTCCATGCGATGTGCGGACGAGAAGCCACCGTTATCGTCAGTAACGAAAATGACCCCTGCCCCCCCAAAAAGTCCAAAACCCGTTATCAGCATGGACGTTGGAGGGCAAAAAATCAAAACCCTCCCGCCTTAGTGTCGCGCCGTTCAAGAGCCCCTGCGTACCTGGAGTTATCGTTGATTATTAATCCCAAGCAGCCGTGGAGCGCTGACGTCGTACTGTCATCGATTGACGCTTTCCTAATCCAAATGTTTCTTGCATGAATGCCAATTTGCTTTGTATTACGAAGGGTGGGAAGAATAGATGGCCGCCGCCTATGGAACATAACTTGTAGGCATGGTAGCAGGAAATCCGTTTTGTTTGTCACGCAAACTTTTCAACTTTTTTATTTTTAGCAAAGAGAGAGCCGCCAATTGCCTACAGATTTGGTTTGAATAGGTAACCTCGGTTTAGTAGTTGCTCTATGCTGTTTACAAATAAACAAATTGAGCATTTTTACCGGATATTCATTAGAGTTAAAGCCTTGATTATACCTAAAAATTATAAACAAAATCTTTCGTGCTGATACACCAGTCTTCATTACAAGTTGTTATTGACCAAAAACGTGACTGCACCTGTCTGTGAAACCCACAGTAATAAGAGGCTTTACCAATTAACAAAATAAAACCAGTTACCTTTTATTCATGGGCTTGGAGTAATTGTTTCATTTAATTTTGAAAATGTTGGTTTTTAATTAACAAACGTTTTGAAGTTAACTGTAATTGCGGCTGGTTTTGTTTTTTTTATTTATACTTAATGTTGAATTTATAATTGTAACTGACAAAAGTTTCAAATAACAAAGTACTTTAGTTTGAAATTGTTAGCCTTAGAGTAGCCTCTTACTTTTCGAGAACTCATCACTAACCAAATGCAATAGAGAGAGTTTTTGATCGCTCACCCAGATTTAAATTTATTTATTATTAAATTTTAAAGGGAGAATCATTAACAAGCCAGCTACCAATTCTAAAAAAAAAAATTTCCATTTTATTTTGTTTCCATTTTTTTGTGCAACAAAAGCTTTGTGCAATTCTTTTCCAATATTTGAGTTTTGTATTTCAGTAATTATTGAAGTTGTAATTGTAATTCAATAACAGGTTCACGGTTAATTATGATTCTAATTGAAAGAATAAAGACATAAGCAACGTAACTTAACCCCTAACCAGCTTATTATTACATAAGATATGCGACAGTAGCCTACTTCATACGAAATGGATGAGCAAAATAAACAATAAGGGAACAAAAATTAAAAATTTTTCTTTTTATGCATACCATGGGAGAAAACTGTTTAGAAATTCATGATTTTTCCACTTACACTTCCGCTTGCTCTCGGCGGGGCACCTGTGAATTGTTCATTCTTTAATAAATCGACTTATCTTTCTTTGGGATCATGGTTCTGGCACCCCATATTTTGGCCAGGCAACCAATTCACAAATCCTCTCGACCTTTGAAACCATTTCCTAGACTTGATTCTGGCACCGTAATGGGATGGGGCAGCCGTCATGAATGAAAATGACAGGACTAGGTGGAAAGTGGGATTAATTCCGCTGCGGTGAAGTGAAGGGATGAAGAAATCCTGAAGAATTTTAAACCGTATTTTTCATTGGTGAAACCCTTCTCGTCTGGTGATAATCACATATTACCATGGTTGAGGGAAATCCAGCCGGCCCACCACTGTTTACGGTTACAAGCCAACTCCATGGCCAACTTCGTAAATGTTTACCCTCGGTGGTATCTGAAGGAAAACAATCTAAATTTTTTACAATTTACGCGTTGCTTTCCCGTAAATGGGAAAAATAAAAATTCTATATCGTTTGGGGAAATGTAATGCTAAGTAACAACCCCTGCATTAGGATTAATGTTTATTCATCCTATGAGGAATTAATTGCTTATTACAAAAGTTTGCCTCCTCCAACCTCCCTTATACACTAAAACAGCTCCGAAAGCTGATTAGTAGTAATTCACGTTAAGAGAGGAACAGCACCACCCCCGAGTAAAAACAGTGTTTCAACAAAAGACAGTTAACAATGGACAGTTAATGGAACCTGAGATGTTGGCCAATGCCAGTAAAAGTAACAGCCAATCAGTCCCAGTAATCGTGTGATTTAATATATCACCCTTTTGTTCCGGTGATTCACGATATCACTGCTACAGCACCCCTATTTACACGCTAACAATTTTGTCCACCCCAATACATGGCATAGACTGAGGTGGGGTTGTTATAAATTTTGATTAGGGCCTCTGTCCTCTGCTAGTAGTATTCGTTATAGTCGCCAAATGAACAGCAACATATTTGTTCTTCATCACCGGGCCGCAGATCGTCGCTCTACGGGAAAGAAATAGAAAGGGCCCCCCCCTGTTCAAATAAGTGCCTGGTTGCCACAGCGTCTTGACGTCTCCCCTACAACAGTGAATAAATGGAAAAGGACGGCAACTTAGACCTGGGAAATTGGACCGACTTTGGGTAGCATTTTATTTATTTCATTTATTTATTAATTTTTAACAAACATTAAACCTTATAAAACCCGGTGAAATTATGAAACCTAAATTACAGTTGCCCTTGGTCCTGTTGAACTCTAACAGTGATTCTTTCTTTCCTTTACTTCCCAGAAGAAAACCAAATAGCATTTCCCATAAGTATAAAACCATGGCTATAATTAATCTTGATTATCCTAGGTATCTGCATATTAAGTTACGTATTTCATGTTCGAAAAAACCTCCCCCACCACGAATGACACACCCGTTAGGATAACGACGACATTCGTAACGAGTCAGGCATAAGATCATCCTTTACCAATACTTATTGCTATTTGTGAACGTCTTGCCATTAAATGTTTTCGGCTATGACGGTGTGAAGACGACTGCATGAGGCAGAATAACCCTCATAGAATTCCTGCCAAGAAGGAATTTCCTCGCCGAACGGCATCGTGCTGATAGACCTTGCCTTTCAGTTTCCAACAGTGTGGTTGTTGGGGGGAGGATATGGAATTTTGGTTCTCGAGTCGTATGCAGTGACGAAAGGTCTTTTTATTAGCAGAAGTCACGGCAGAATAAACAGAAACTGCAAAAGACCGAGTAATAACAATAAGGATGAATTTCTATAATCATTAACTAAACAGTCAGACTAAATTAACTTAATTAATGGCAAGGGTGAATATTTATAATCAAAAGATAGATGAATTTTGTCAATACAACCATGTCTTATTTCCCGCTAATTGAATTATATTGCATGAGAAGTGGTGGGAAAATAAAAAAAAAATTCTTCATTGAAAAACCCCCCAGTTAGTTCTACTGATGGCCAGCTTGTTCAGGCATTAAGCAAATGCATCATTCAATGTTATGAATAATCAACGGTAAGGCAAACTTATAACTATAGAGTACAGCCTGTTAACTGGAATTAAAGAATATCATTTACATAACGGACTGTTGACAGATCAAAAGTTTAAAATGCTATTATAAGTATTAATCCTTGCAGAGAATAAAGGATTCTTAACGTTTATTGCAAGAGTTGTTACTTTAGTAGTTTATTTCCCCCAAACGATATAGCCATTATTTCGCAGTATTATTACGAAAAAGCAAAGGCGTAAATTTTTAAAAAATTAGATTTTTCCCTTTTTCCCTTCAGATACTAGAGAAAGAATTTACGAGGTGGACCAGGAATGGGGCATGTTCACAGTAAAACGCGTGGGGCTGGATCTTCCTTACATTATAGTGGATGATATCAACTCCACGGATTGAGTGGAGGCTCACCTGGTTGAAAACAAATACATCGAAATTCTTCAGGATTTCTAACTTCTTTCACTTAAACAGCAGAATTATTCCTCCCCACCTGCTCCATGTCATTTCATTCACGACCGCTTGCCCCATCCATACGGCCAGCAAATAGTCCAAGGAAATGGTTTTCAAGGTTCGAGAGGATCTGCAGTTGCTTGACTGTGGCCGAGTAAGGATACAGACATGAACATCCTCTGAGATAATAATTTTGAGGCTAATTTGGTAAAATTTTGGTTCAGATGAGAGGGAGAGGAGACCAGATTTCAAACTTATGAAACCTCTGGGAAACACAATGGAAATCTCTTCCCCAAACAACCCTAACCCAGATCGTCAGGAAACCATAATCTTCTCAATGGACTAATTAGCTTGCAAGAGGTGTATCTAGAAGGAAGGTGGCCTGGACTTCTTCCACTAATATTAAAAATTAAATGTTAAAAATTGGAGTGTGTATATTTGGATTTACCCCGATGGCTTCCGCTGAACCTTCCATTTCGTGTATGATGGTAAAAAAAAAATCGTTAAACAGACCTATGCATATTCGTTTTAGCTCCAGGTCATGATTATTTGATCATTTTTTACATTAAAAGGAAGGGGAATTTGATATTTTAATAAGGAGTTGCAAAATCATAAAGGGAATTTTCGGCTATGCCTTGATTGTTTTTTCTTTAAAAAATTATCTAAAAAGAAGAAGCCTAGGGACCAACTATCATCAAAACTACCATATAAGCCAAGTAATGTTTTATCCCTATCATGTAATAAATTATTTGTAATGAACGGCGTGGTTAGGGGAATAACCTCCTAGCAGTACATTCAAGAGTGGGAAATACAAAACCCAACCATGGAATACATGAAAACCTCTGAATATCACAACAATTGCTTATCATTTTGCAATAAACGAAATTAAGTTTACCAATGGGAATGGGAATGGTTAAAAGTTTGCACCAAGTTTGGAGTCCTTCTTCACTTTCAACTTACACCGTGTGCGGAAATTTTCTCTGTCCCTAGTAGTTTACATTTTTGATTCCTCAGTAACAGTCTAGTCTCTCTCTCTCTCTATCTCTCTCTCTCTCTCTCATCTTCGCCTTTTCATTCTATATGTACTTTACAAGAGAGAGTGAGTTTAACCCAATCCTTCTTCTTGTAAATGTTGTTGTATTCAGAAAATCTACAGTACTATAATATATTAGGATTACACTACTAAAAACACGCAGGCATTAAAGATAAACAAGAAAATATTTCAAGTGGAGCTTTTCGTTAGCCATACACTCTATCCACGAGCATATCTAGTACTTCGTCCACTCATCGGGGTCGCAATAGGCCCACCTTACCCCACCCCTAGTCCCCCACCCATTTCAGTTGTAGGAAAGCCAGGCTGAGAACATCGGTACAGCAAAAGCAAGAAGCTTGTCAGTTTGAATTACATTTTAGAATTCCAAAACCTATAAGACGGCTTAACAACAAGAACTCAATCCCCGACAGCACTCCCCTCGGCACCCGAAAAAATATATATGCATATATTAGTTTAGTCAAGATTAGAGGGTGTTAATGACATATCAAAACTGCATACTTAGCGCAGTGGTATTTCTAGATGACATGTCACTTTAAATTACCTAGTATGAGAGAGAGAGAGAGAGAGAGAGAGAGAGAGAGAGTAGAGAGAGGAGAGAGAATTTTTGGGTATGTTCAATGAAGTGCTGCTGCGCTTCTCTTTATAGCTTCCTATATATTATTGGTAGGAAACGCACTGTAACCGATACTATAAACTTGGCTTACAGATAAGGTTAAAATATCCTGCTATGATGTTCGTGATTCTCTCCAATACCAATATAACTCTAAAATTTTTATCAATTTTAAGTATTGTGTAATGAATATGACCGATATATAATAACAGACACGGTGGTAAGATTACGACTTAGACGAAAGTTAAATGGAGTCTTAATAAACAAACTTATATTAAAAGTGAGACAGTAATCTTAGTTACAGCGATATAACCTGCTCAGATTTCTTCTTTTTTTTTCTTTTACTCCGTGTGTGTGTGTGTGTGTGTGTCTTTCTCCAACCATACCTAATGACTCCTCCCACTGAAAGAATTGTAGAGCTTATTGGTGGAACTCTTGCTAAGAGAGGAAGAGTCCTCCCCCCATCCCCCTCAGTAGACACTGTTACCATATAATTTTTCGAAGTCCCTCAAGAAGGTGTACCAGGGAAACATGTGTCCAACTGTACATCAGAATCTCGCATTTGTCCATTTCTCATTCATTCTTACTTAAGTCTTCCTGCGATCGTCTTCCGTTAATGAATTCAAATGAGAGGGAAGAAGACTTCGATTTCTATCAGAGGGTGAATACAAAGGCAGGAGAGAGAGAGAGAGAGAGAGAGAGAGAGAGAGAGAGAGCGTACTTGCAATTGCATGGCACCTACCATCCATCACATAAATGACATCCATTGTGGGCATATTTCTTGTGAAATTCATTACATCTGGAATGTTGATGATGTATAATACTTTATATAATTACTCACGTTCCCGCCCTGGAAAAAATGATGGATATATTATGCTTGATATGCTACTTGCGCAGTTAAGCATAATATATAATGGTTGGCATAAGCTGCAGTAATCTACATTTAAATATAAAAAGACATCAGACTGTGGTTATTCACGATGCAAAACAAAATGCACATTTCAGCTGATTTTTTTATTCAATATAATTTTGTTTTCTGCACCTTATTTCCACTCTGTCATTTGCATATTTTACCAAAATGAGACAACGTCCAACTCTACGACTTTAAAAATATTAAATGAATAAACGCTGCAAGGAAGTATTCTATTTATTCAAAATGACACTAAAATAACTATAAAATATATATATCAAAATTAGAGAATAAATTTCATATATCTTCCTAAAAATATGGGAGGCTTAAATTTGTTGAAAATCACATACTTTGGAATCTCTAATTCTATATAAATGTGTTTTCGCTCGAATAATCCAATCAATCCTTACTGAAGACAGTTGGTAGTAAATCTGGAGCAAGGCAACTTGCAACAGTATGTGATTAATTGAAAGCAATATAACACAACTGGTGTACTCCATCTTTCAAAATGTAATTTGGTTAAGCTAGTACGTCCGATGAGTCATCTAGCTGACACAGAATTCGACCTTCATGTCACGTTGGTAAGATAAAAAACCACGATTCAATTAAAGGTCGTGTATTTTTCTACGTTTTTCTTATAATTTGGTGGGGACACTGAAACTCTCATGGTATAAAGTTTAATATCAAGAGTTATATATACAATCATTTCCTCTGACTTTTTCTCCACATCAACTGCCAATTTAATTCTGCTGGATTCAAGTTAACAAAGCAAGTGATTTTCCCTCCTTACCTTCACGGGTTCTGTCACCAAATCTTTAACAAATGCTCTCTCTCTCTCTCTCTCGTCTCTCTCTCTCTCTCTCTCTCTCTCTCTCTCGCTCTCTCTCTCTTTCCGCAGCATTTATCAAGCAGATTCAAAATCATTCATCCATTCACGATACAAAAGGCACAACTCTGCCATCCTCATCATCCTCATAATTGCGAATTCCCAACACTCAACAGGTGAAAGCAAAATAAATTCACCCCCGGGGGGAAAAAAAGAAAATAAAAGTTTTCTTTTCCAAACGATGTATTTGCATTTCTTCCCATTTTGCAAAATTTCCGAATTTCGTTGAGGGGGGCGGCGCCCTTTCCAAGTTGATATATGATTTGGAAATTTTGTGAGGGAGTGAAGAGGTGAGTGGACCTGCTTTAATTATATTCTCTTTCAGTGTTCGAAAATAATTTTGTTTCCGGCAAAAACATTCTATGTATAAGACTGAATAAAAACCAATAAATAAAATTTGCAATTATGCAATGCCCCAAAACTGAGCTGCAGCGGTTTCGTTTATTTCAAAAATAGGTTTACTCAGACTGGCTTCCTGCAGATTTAAAGGAGTAAAGTGTTACGTGTTTTGTCTAAGATCCCTCCTATAACTGTATTCTTTACGTTTATGTGAAAATAATACATTTTTTTTTGTTGTACACTACATTTTATACAATACGGAACATTATCCATGTTACCTTTTTGGCTTCCAGGCACTGCATAGGTAAAGAGAGCGTTTGAAGGTAATGTCTTCGATCTCTGAAATGTAACATTACCTTTCACGCAATCTGTCAAAGCAGCCAGCTTCCCCATATAAATAAAGAATATTTATTTAATCGTTTTAAATTTTTTCATTTATTTATTTATTTCAAAGAAATACTAACACCAACTAAGATACCTTCGTATGGAATGGATTCACATGTGGGACATACTTCGATGCTAGGATTCGTATCAAGACCCAGACATGATATCAAGCACCGATTATTTCGGACCGACAAGAAAAATACTGACAAATTATAATACACTTTTTTGAACATAAACTACAACTTATTTTGGACTGAAATGGCAAGACGATATACATGCAAAGATTCCATGAAGCGAAAACTTCAGTGATATCACGTCAGCGAATTCCTTCATGTGTGCAGAGAGAGAGAGAGAGAGAGAGAGAGAGAGAGAGAGAGAGAGAGAGAGAGAGTAAGACGGGAGATGTTAATTATCCGTTGGAAAGAAATAAAATTGTGGACATTTCCGGATGTTTCCTCAAGGCTTATCGAATGTCCTTTGTCGTAAACCATGACTTTGCTGAGTTTTGACTTGTAGGATTATGACTAGGAATAAAAAAAATAAAAAAAAAAAATAAAAAATACATGACAAGGCCAGTGTCATAAAATGTGATGAAACACCCAATACGCAACTAGAAATAGAAGAATATATAGAAATTGAAAGGAAGACAGTAACTATTTTATGGTCCGTAACTATACTCGTATAATCTATCTAGAACGACTTTCTTGCGCCAGAGGGCTGGTCATTCCCTTCAGAGGACAAAGGTTTACATATGATTGTTTAAATGCGAAAAGCTCTTTAGACGACAACGAGAAACAAACTAAATATATTGTTAGACGAGAGAGAGAGAGAGAGAGAGAGAGAGAGAGAGAGAGAGAGAGAGAGCTTATGATAGGAAGTGTAATGCAAAATAAACAATAAATACAAAAAAAGACAGATAATAACTCTTTCTAAAATGGACAAATGAACAGAAAAGGAAAAAAAAAATCCAAGTCATAGAGGAACAATACTTGCCATAAAAGTACAAAATAACCCTATTTATCAAACTCTTGTGGAATAGCCTTTACAATTACAGTTCCTTTCAGAGAGAGAGAGAGAGAGAGAGAGAGAGAGAGAGAGAGAGAGAGAGAGAGAGAGAGAGAGAGAGATTCTCTCATGATAGTACACAAAACGTTTAATTCTTTTAAAATTCTTTTAGATTTCGTAAAGCAAGGAGGTTATTGAAGCAATATCACGGGAGAAAAAATATATATAATACAATCAAAGAATGCACAAAAAAGACTATAATTCACTGAAATTTAAGCTATATTCAGCGCAACTATAAACAATCAAAGACGTGACAATATCTACAGTCATCAATAAATCATAAAGGATCCAAGGGAATGAGTGTGCGCGCGTTTGCATGCACTTCGCTTTCGCCTTATATAAAACATTATATCTATATATGTTCCAGTCCATTTTAGAACATCTTATCAGAAGAAACCGGTAAAGAAAACATTTCCCAGTTCTTGTGTCCTTAATATTCCTAAGGTATTCTACAACATACATACATATATATAGATATATATATATATATATATATATATATATATATATATATATATATATATATATATATATATATATATATATATATATATATATAAATATATATAGTATCAGAAGGAATGACATGAGAATTAAATTGAAATTACATTGTGATCAAAAGTCCATTACATGTACTTTCAATATAAACTGGATTGCACCCATGAAACCCAGAAAATAAAGTTCATTCATTTTCTAAACTTGCAGAACTAATACGAGCAACCAGTGTTGCCAACAGATAATGTACAAACCATAAAATTCAACGATTCAAAGACTGCTTATAATAAACAAGAGAGTTAAGAATGCGGTGCAAAATTAATGGCCAAAACTGAAACAAAAATGTAAACGGAGATTAAATTGATCTTTCCCTCGAATCAAAAAGCCTCTCATGTCTCCCCCCAACAAAAAAATCCTGAAAAGTGAAAACCGACTAGAGAAAACTTCCATTAAAAACAGAAACAGCGGTACACGTCAAAGCCCACTGGAAATTAGTTGATGTTGTATACACTGATACGTACAATATTTGTGTTGTGCAAATTTTATATATATATATATGTGTATGTGTGTGTGTGTGTGTGTGTGTGTTTGTGTGAAATGTGTGTGTGTGTATGTGCAGGAAAATGATGAGTATGATCATCTTTTTGTTCTTTGTTGTTTCACAACCCTGTAAGGTTGCATAACGGTTCAGCCCAGAGTGATATGTTTCTCTGATACGGACTATTTTTTGCAAGATTGCAAATTAATGTATGAAATAAATCATGATAAACATAAAGTCGAATATTAGACTAAAATAAATTAAAAGTGAATGATCATTCCAAAGAAAGGAAATTTTATTTCAAAAACCCTTACAAGATCATACTGAGAGACGAATGGCTCTTTTGAAATTTACTCAAGATGGTTACAGAACTTGCGAAGTGGATTTAGGGAAAAACGAATAATGAATGCAAGAATATGGACGTACTTCACTTGAACAAAATTCAACTCAGAGAATGTCACTCAGTGAACTTCATTTTTCACAACAAAAATAAACACAACAGTAACATGACTGGAGCCGTTATCGAGTGACCAAGTCAGTCAGGAAGAAAGAAAAATTCTAGAACAAAGGTCCTTCACTGATAAGTGAAAAGAAAATACATTTGTTTTTGCTTTAAAAAATAATTCAGTCTTCGGGGATTTACTTTCTCTGCTTCCGTAGCAGATGGCAGGTGAAGCATCAGTTGATTTTCCTTATTTCACTTCTAGACCTAAAATCATTTATACTTAGACCTTCTCGAACTCACCAAACGCAACGAACAGGGTTAACTTTAGTGATTCATAACCATATAACTGCATTTGTATATACATAATAGACATAATTTTGTGTGTTTTCTTAAACAACAAAGAAAGACACAGACAAACACACGCATGTATATATAAATATATATATATATATATATATATATATATATATATATATATATATATATATATATCTATATATATATATAGTATATATATATATATATATATATATATATATATATATATATATATATATATAGATAATAGATATATATATATATATATATATATATATATATATATATATATATATAAATATATATATGATATATACATATAATATATATATATATATATATATATATATATATATATATATATATATATATATACGTATGTATATATATTTGTGGGTTTGTTATTACTAATCGGATTTGCTACAGTGATTGACCTCGTGTCTGTTTGATAAGTAATCAATTGCGACAAAACGAACTTTTTCGGTATGGTCTATCACAACATTTCTGTATCAGTGGGTAATTATAACATCCAAATCAAGGCTCTGAATGACCCAATTAAAACTGGGTCGATGGGAATTAAATGTAAGTGCTATGAGCTAGATTATTTCTGTTTTTTTTTTTCAGTGCTATTAATGTTCTCTCTAGTTTACCGAGATTAATAGATTTACTTAATTGATAATAATTACATTTTAATCCTATACAGCTGAATGAAAAATGAAAAAGGTCAAAAATGACACGTAGGGTATCTCATCCCTTTACAAGTTGGTGTTAGTTTGGTCTTATTCAACAACCTTTCAGTGTCATAAAGTGTCGTAAGACACATTTCTTATCTGAAATACGTACTATTCTCTTTCACCAACATTTTTATTTTTAGGTCATCGCTGTTGCCATAAAAAAAAGTCTTAAAGGACAAAATATATCGTTTCAACAGTAAGGAAATGTTGCTCCATACTTTACTATTTCAAGGAGAAACTGTCAGCAAGTCCTGGGTAAATTTCTTATATCAGGTGTGTCAGTATCTAAAACCTTTCAATATTTTCCAAATAATATTTTCATTTTCACCTCATGGAAAATGCTATGCAAATGGATACAAGGGATGGACCAGGCCTTATAAGACTTTCATAAATGAAAGGCTTATTCATGCAACAGTCGCCTATAGCTACATAAGGTTGAGAAGGTAATACAGCATTGCTTGTTTCAGAATATGTTAACTAAATCATACATAAATAATTTAATTTCTCTACAGAAAGGTCAGGAGCAAACGAAGAAAAAATGTGTACATTTATGTTTACAACACACTTATTTTTATGATCAATAAAGAGAAATTGATTCTGGAAGTCACAGTTCAATAGCTTTCCTATCAATATTTTAATCTTCACTGTACGATGTGAACAGGGAAGGTAATTCAGGTTCTGTTCCAAAAATGTATTTTCTCTTCGATTCAGGAAATATGAATGACAATCTCTCCTCCCTACATGACCGACTCTGCTTCTCCTTCCAATATCTGTCATCATAAAATGATGTAGGAAGGGTATTCTCTCTCTCTCTCTCTCTCAACTCTCGTCTCTCATCTCTCTCTCTCTCTCTCTCTCTCTCTCTCTCTCTCTCAAAAAAAAAAAAAAAAAAAAAAAATAGAGAAATAAAAAAAGAGAAATTAACAGCAAGATATAATAACCAAGAGAATAAAAAAGAGAATTTCTAATTCAACAGGTAAATGAGATGCATACCTTGAAGACGGGAATTATAAAGCGAAGCATTTTCTTATGACACAAATAAAAAAAACAATAGCACTTGCTGTCGAGACAAAAAAAAAAACATCTCTGATTACTTTAGGAACTTGAGAGAAAAAAAGGTGTACAGTTTCATTTTGACTGGGAAAATACCACGTATATCCCACTGACTAATGGATGAAGAAAAATGTGGAACAGAAGAAGATGGTGAAGGTATCGTTTGCTTATAATGAAATTCCTCAAGAGTGCTTCATTAAGATGAATAAAAAATGAAGAACTGAGAAAGATGAAGATATATAGTGAAAATAAATTTACCTGAACATTAAACCTATTTCCACGTAAACATTGAGTCATTACATACAAACGCAGGCAGCGAAAAAAAAAAGTTTGCTTTTAACCCGTCTGGGAGAAATTATATTCTTCAAACAACAAAATATATA
>NC_061097.1:40541796-40560048 GCF_015104395.2 Macrobrachium nipponense
TACAGAAAGGTCAGCAGCAAACGAAGAAAAAATGTGTACATGTATGTTTACAACACACTTATTTTTATGAACAATAAAGAGAAATTGATTCTGGAAGTCACAGTTCAATAGCTTTCCTATCAATATTTTAATCTTCCCTGTACGATGTGAACAGGGAAGGCAATTCATCCCGTTCCAAAAATGTATTTCTCTTCGATTCAGGAAATATGAATGACAATTTCTCCTCCCTACATGACGGAGTCTGCTTCTCCTTCCACTAGCTACCTTAGCCGGGGGGGGAGGGGGGCGGTCCTTCTCTCGTGACCTCGTTTGAGCGGAAAAGATACGTGAAATATTTCTTCTTAGTAAAAAAAAATAAAATAAAAAAAGGAAGAGGTTACCCCAAGACAGAAAAGGGATATTTCCCACAAACCAAGAATTTAAAAAGTTAAGTTTTCTATGAAGATAAAACGTAAATATACCTAAAGAGCATTGCCGCTTAACACTGAATCAAGGAGGCCCTTTACTCAGGGAAATAATTAAAAGAGGAGCAATACCTGTCATCACAAAATGTTGTATGGAGGGTATTCTCTCTCTCTCTCTCTCTCTCTCTCTCTCTCTCTCTCTCTCTCTCTCTCTCTATAGAAAATAAAAAAAGAGAAATTTACAGCAAGATATAAACACCAAGAGAATAAAATAGAGAATTTCTAATTCAACAGGTAAATGAGGTGCATTTCCTTGAAGACGGAATTATAAAAGCGAAGCATTTTCTTATGACACAAATAAAAAACAATAGCACTTGCTGTTGAGACAAAAAAAAAAAAAAAAAACATCTCTGATTACTTTAAGAACAACTTGAGAGAAAAAAGGTGTACGGTTTCATTTTGACTGGGAAAATGCCACACATATCCCACTGACTGATGGATGAAGAAAAATGTGAAACAGAAGATGGTGAAGGTATCGTTTGCTTATAATGAAATTCCTCAAGAGTGCTTCATAAAGATGAATAGAAAAGAAAAACTGAGAAAAATGAAGATATATAGTGAAAATAAATTTACCTGAACATTAAACCTATTTCCATGTAAACACTGAGACATTACATACAAACGCAGACAGGGAAAAAAGTTTGCTTTTAACACGTCTGGGAGAAATTATATTCTTCAAACAACCAAATATTTATTTTAAAAAATAATTTGTTGTTTCTGAAGTCGGTCTCGTTTTCAGAATTAACTCAAACATAACCAAGTCATCATTGTAATTAATAATCCATTCATTCATTATACCAAAAACTCAGCATTACAAAACTTATTTATTGCAAAGCAAAGCCGCCCTCCTCCTGCACGGATTAATCAAACTGGAATGGTCCAGACATCGGACCTATTGGAATCCAAATTACCAGGAATTCACGACAATGGGAATAACGATTCGGTTTTGTAATGCTGAGTTTTTTGGTATAATGAATGAATGGATTATTAATTACAATGATGGCTCGGTTATGTCTGAGTTAATTCTGAAAACGAGACCGACAACAGAAGATAAGAATTTTTTAATTTTTTTTTTTTTTTTTTACAACAACAAATAATTTTAAATAAATATTTTGTTGTTTGAAGAATATAATTTCTCACAGACGTGTTAAAAACAAACTTTTGTCAGTCTCAAAAGGAAATGTTTATATTAACTAAAGCTTAAGGAAAAACTGCTAGTACGATCTCCAAAGCACAGATACTGATAGATAGGTACAATAAATAGATAGACAGAAACATAAAATATTAACCACCAAGTCCAGAAATGAACAGTAAACTAAGCAGTTCGTCATTCATACCCGCTGCTACAGAACTTGCGAAATGGATTTGGGAAGAACGAATAATAAATGCCAGAATATGGACGTACTTGATTTGAACAAAATTCAACTCAGAGAATGTCAGTCAGTGAACTTCATTTTGCGCAAAGATAAACACAACAGTAACCTAACTGGTTCCGTTATGGAGTGACCCAGTCAGTTAAAAAGAAAGATTTTAGAACAACGGGCCTTCACAGATATGCGAAAAGAAAATACATTTGATTTTGCATTAAAAATTAGTCAGTTTTCGGGGATTTCCTTTCTCTGCTTACGAAGCTGATGGCAGGTGAAGCATCAGTTAATATTCTCTATTTTAGTTCTAGACCTAAAATTATTCATACTTAGAACTTCTCGAACTCACCAAACTTACCGAACCTTTAGTGATACGTAACCATATAATTTCATTTGTATATACATAATAGACATAATTTTGTGTGTGTGTTTCTTAAACAACACAGAAAGACACAGACAAACACAAGCATATACACACACACACACACACACACACACACATATATATATATTATATATAATATATATATATATATATTATATATATATATATATATATATATATTATTGATATGATATTTTTGGTGTGTGGGTGTGTGTACGAGTGAGAGACCGACCGAGAGAGAGACCGACTGACGCCCCTGTAGGTGTAATAAAACACAGTTAATTTAAAGAATTTTATTCATTATTTTATGTATCCAGTGAGGAAACTACATTTCAGACCAAAATAATATTTTTGACACCACAGACTGGGTCATCTTATGTAAATTCGAGACATATAAATTTAAAGACATACTTATCAAGAATGTTTTAGAAATATGTATTAAAAATGCCTTACATACAATTACTAATTTTCTAAATTCTGCCAATAGCTGAATTTTAGTGAATATTTAAAATTAAGAGACAGACTCTGAGAGAGAGAAATCTCCTTCACCATCAAAGGTCAAAAACTGAGGGAAAATTCCTTCCATTTGGTAACTAATATGATCACCTTTCAACAGAAAAATGGTTCAGTGTTTTTAATGGTCAAGATTTACAGAGGAATCGCAAATTATTAACTATATAAAACATAGTTATGGTGATTTAATAAGCAAAGACAGAGGTGATGTGAAGATCTGTGACGTCATGAAGTCCTGAATCCTTCACAGGATTCAGAGGCCCCAGGAAGGACTCCAGCCTTCCAGGCTCCGAACTCGCTAAGGTGATTCGTTATCCAGTATTTGTTTTCATTTTACAACTCTTTTCACTTATATGTATACTATACACATACATGTACACACCAGAAGAGGTGTAAAACGAAAAAAAAAAATTTGGCAAACGAAGTCACCTGAGCGAGTTTGGAGCCTCAAAGGCTGAAGTCCTTCCTGGAGACTCTGAATCCTGAGAAGGATCCTTGGAGTCTCCACTGACAGGACTTGATGACGTCACAGGTCTTCATATCATCTCTGATTTTACTTATTAAGTCACCATAATTATGTTTTATATAGTTAATAGTTTACGATTCCTCCATGAATCTTGACTCTTATAAAAACTGAACCATTTTTCTGTTGAAAGGTGATTCATATTATTCACCAAATGGAAGGAATTTTCCTTCAATTTTTGACCTTTGATGGCGAAGGAGGTTTCTCTCTCTAAGAGTCTGTCACTCAACTTAAAAAATTAACTAAAAATCACCTATTGGCAGAATTTACAAATTTGATAACTGTATTTATGGCATTCTTAATATAGATTTCTAAAACATTCATGATAACTATGTCTTTAATTTTATATCTCTCGAATTTTCATAAGATGACCCAGTCTGTGGTTTCAAAAATATTATTTCCATTAGATCTCTAGTTATCACACCAGTGGCAAAAAATAATGAATAAAATTCTTTAAATTAACTGTGTTTTATTACACCTACCGGGGCGTCAGTCTCTCTCTCTCCGTCGCGCGCTCTCTCGTACACACACACATAAACACACACACACCCCAAAAAAAATCATATCAAATATGTATATATATATATATATATATATATATATATATATATATATATATATATATATATATATATATATATGTGTGTGTGTGTGTGTGTGTGTGTGTGTGTGTATTATATATATGGAGAACGTCCAAATTATTGAAAACAACTGCAGAAGGTAATGAAATAAAAAAAAATAATGCATGTAAGACACTTTTTTAGACAGTAAACAAATTGACATGTATCGTAATAAAAAAAAATGTTATAATCACGACTTCATCCGAAACTTAAAGCAAAAATAAGAAAAATAAAAAAAAACAGCAACAATAATAGAGAATTACACAAAAAATTAGAGCAATAGTAAAGAACAGATCATACGCCGATCATTAGAGCAAATCTTTCCCTCGTGATAATGCAAATGATCATTTGGTCTCATTTTTGAAATTGCTTCAATTTCCCTGTGGCTATTTCGATAATTTGATCTCATCTGGGACTATGGAGGCCTATTGGAATCCAAATTACCAGGAATTCACGACAATGGGAATAACGATTCGGTTTTGTAATGCTGAGTTTTTTGGTATAATGAATGAATGAATGGATTATTAGTTACAATGATGACTCGGTTATGTCTAAGTTAACTCTGAAAACGAGACCGACAACAGAAGACAAGAATTTTTACAACCAATGATTGTTTTTAGAAAAATTATTTTGTTGTTTGAAGAATATAATTTCTCCCAGACGTGTTAAAAGTCAACTTTTGTTAATCTCAAAAGGAAAGGTTTATATTAACAAATCCCTAAGGAAAAAACTGCTGGTACGATCTCCAAAGCACAAATACTGATAGATAAGTAGATTAAAATTTGCAAAAACATAAAATATTAACCATCCAAGTCCAGAAATGAACAGTAAACTAAGCAGTTTGTCATTCATACCCGCTGCTACAGAACGCTGGTGCTGATCCTTTGTGCCTTTATCATCTTCCTTTACTGCCAAAATATAAAGCTTCATCTGTAAATCTTGCAGCCTTATCAAAGGACCGAAAGAGGTTACATAATTCATGAATTTAACTTCAGCGAGGGATAAATGCCGTATAATGTGAAAAATAATTGTACCTAGAGTAATGCACATCAGAAAATGTTGAACAGTTATGAACGGAAAAGCGTTGCTTTAATTGAATGAACCAGTTAAGGCTTCTCTGCTTCTGACTTCCTTTTATTACGATTATTCAGTTTTTCTTTCTTATTCTGCAATTAGCGAATAGGAGAAAATGCAAGAGTGTATTAAACAAATATCGCTATCAAAAGGGTGTCCTGTATTTCAGTAGTAAGACACGGAACCAAAATTGAGAAGTCATGGCTGACGTCAAGTTTGAAGACAAAATAAGGAAGGTTAGATGCTTAAATCAAAATTAATTCCACTCCAAATGGAAAACAGCTTTTCGAATGTGATTTCAAATATCATGTAAGCAACTTGTTTCAGGTTGCCATGATATTATAGTCTCTTGCAGAGGACTGGATTACAGTATCATCTTGGTAACACAGACTATAAAACTTGGTTGCCTTTGCCAGTAAAAATTTCATGGAGAGAGAGAGAGAGAGAGAGAGAGAGAGAGAGAGAGAGAGAGAGAGAGAGAGAGAGAGAGGTTTATTCAGTATATAAGAAAATTATTTGGTACTTATGAAAGACTCCATTAAAATCAATAACGAAACATATACTCCGCTATAATAAAAAAATGTCAAAGAACTTTAGAACTTTCGAACATAAGATAAGGACATCGTCTACGGTTCAACAGCTACATGAAATAATGTTGCTTCTTCTTCACTTCTTTTTAATATTCTTCCAGATACGTCGCATGAACCGACATCGAAGCTTTTTCTTTATGACTGTAAAAGTGATATAGAATTTTCACATAATTAATTGAGGGTTGAATACGTAGACACTAAGCCTACAAATCTCAAGTGTAATTACGACAAGGCCTTATACCTTAGATCTATCATGTTTTGGCCAAGAAAAAACACTAATTTATTGATGCCTCAGATGTTCAAGGAAGGTGTTACTGTGTTAGTTGATTGAAATTGTTTTGATGTTAACAGAAGAACGAGGATCCAAACACGGGGAATGGCTCTGAAGGGAATCATCAGGACAAATAAAAGGAATAATCAAAGGAAGCAGAGGAGGAAGAGTCTGGAAATGGGGAAGATTCTCGTAAAAAAAAGAAAGAAAAAAAAAAAACCTGAAACGGCATAAAGCCTCCATTTGTGAAGATGTCAGCTTCTTGTGGCCCCGTCGGAAGAAGCGAGGAAAATCTCCCTAAGGCTGTGTTAAGGGAGACGTGGAGGATAAGAAGACAGAAAAACAGAGGAAGAAGACTCAAGACTTGTACAGGGTTGAATGCAGCCATTTCCACAGTGCAGTTCTGGTGTTTTAAAAAGCAATGAGGGAAGGAGGAGAAAAACTTTAGTACGAGAGAAGTCTAGCAGACCCCTAATGATAAACACAATTAATAGCAGATGAAGGCAAAAGAAACCTAATAATTTAATAGCCTGTAACAATCCCAAATGATGAACAAAATTAATAGCAAATGAAGGCAAAAGAATCTTAACTATTTAATAGGCTATATAGACAACTGAAGTTAAACAAAATTAATAGCAGATAAAGGTGAAATAAATTTTTAACTGTTTAATAACCTGTATAGACCCCTAATGATAAAAAAATTAATAGGAGATAAAGGTAAAATAAACTTTTAACTATTAGCCTGTATAAGACTCTTGACTTCAGAGACCACAGACCTGCGTCATGGCTATGCCATCCATCAAACCGATCCCTTCCAACTTACCATGTCCGCTCAGACCCTTTCCAAAATCAGATTACTTCCCATCATTTAAGAGGTTCATGTAAGGTAGATTTTTTGTCAAATTTAAGTCAAAACTTTTTGCTTATCTTTACTAACCACCTGACGACAAAAACAGAGTCAAAATATGATATACATTCTGATTTTAGCGTAACGAAGGCATACCTGATAAGGATAATGAAATGGATGAAAATATAATTATGAAAGAATACGAGACAAAATATCAGAACATAACGATGAATTACTGAGAAAATGCTTTTACTATGAGGAAACAACTAATATAAAGGGTGTCCATAAAGTCCCAGTACCATTCTGAGCAAGAAATACTTGTAATGGTACTGGGACTTTATGGACACCTGTATATCACTTACCGTTAGTTAACCCGGCGAGGTTGATAACGAAAGCATTCGGTGAGGAGCCGAATTCAATTCCGTTTACTCTCATCCTCCGGAACTTCGATGCAAAGTTTTAAGGGAAAAAGTAAATAACTATCTGCTATGTAAAGAATACATAAACAAAAATAACAACACGAAAGTATAAAAAAATGAATAAATAAAACAAATAAAATAAAAAATTAATAAATAAACAAAAAAATAAAAAAAATGAATAAATAAAAGTATAGAAAAATAAATAAATAAATAAAAAAAATCTCGTACGCTTCACCCGAAACGATAATTATGAATCTGAAATAGGTCTTGTGTTGAATTCGGAAAAATTAAAATTTCCCCCCCAAGATGTTGGCCCTTTAATCGAAGTTCTCTCTCTCTCTCTCTCTCTCTCTCTCTCTCTCTCTCTCTCTCTCTCTCTCTCTCTCTCCGCAGCATTTATCAAGCAGATTCGAAATCATTCATCCATTCACGATACAAAAGGCACAACTCTGCCATCCTCAAAAAAGCGAATTCCCAACATTCAAAAGGTACAGGCAAAATAAATTCACCCCCGGGTTTTTTTTTTTTTCCAAACGGTGTATTTGCATTTCTTCCCATTTTGCAAAATTTCCGAATTTCGTTGAGGGGGCGGCGCCCTTTCCAAGTTCATGTATGATTTGGAAATTTTGTGAGGGAATGAAGAGGTGAGTGGACCTGCTTTAATTATATTCTCTTTCAGTGTTCGAAAATAATTTTGTGTTTCCGGCAAAACATTCTATGTATAAGACTGAATAAAAACCAATAAATAAAATTTGAAATTATGCAATGCCCCAAAACTGAGCTGCAGCGGTTTCGTTTCTTTCAAAAATAGGTTTACTCAGACTGGCTTCCTGCAGAATTTAACGGAGTAAAGTGTTAAAGTGTTTTGTCTCAGATGCCTCCTATAACTGTATTCTTGACGTTTATGTGAAAATAATACATTTTTGTTGTTGTACACTACATTTTATACAATACGGAACATTATTCATGTTACCTTTTTGGCTTCCAGGCACTGCATAGGTAAAGAGAGCGTTTGAAGGTAATGTCTTCGATCTCTGAAATGTAACATTACCTTTCACGGAATCTGTCAAAGCAGCCAGCTTCGTCACATAAATAAAAAATTATTTATTTATTCGTTTTAAAAATTTTTATTTATTTATTTACTTCAAAGAAATGCTATCACCAACTAAGATACCTCGTATGGAGTGGATTCACATGTGGGACATACTTCGATGCTAAGATTCCATCAAGACCCCAGACACTGATATCAAGCACCGATTATTTCGGGACCGACAAGAAAATACTGACAAATTATAATACACTTTTTTGAACATAAACTACAACATTTTGGACTGAAAATGGCAAGAGATATATAACATGCAAAGATTCCATGAAGCGAAAACTTCAGTGATACCAGCGTCAGCGAATTCCTTTATGTGTGCAGAGAGAGAGAGAGAGACGAAGAGAGAGCCGAAGAAAAGAAGAGGAAGAGAGAGGGGTGGAGAAGAAACAGAGAGAGAGGACAGAGAGAGAGATTGAGAGAGGGAGAGAGGGGGGGGGATGTTAATTATCCATCGAAATAAAACTGTGGACATTTCCGGATGTTTCCTCAAGGCATATCGAATGTCCTTTGTCGCTAACCAAGACTTTGCTGAGTTTTGACTTATAGGATTATGACTTGGAATAAAAATAAATACACAGATAAATAAATACATGACAAGGCCAAATGTCATAAAATAGTAATGAAAACCCAATACGCAACTGAGAAATAGAAGAATATATAGAAATTGAAAGGAAGACAGGAACTATTTTATGGGTCCATAACTATACTCGTATAATCTATCTGGAACGACTTTCTTGCGCCAGAGGGCTGGTCATTTATTTACTGGAGAGGACAAAGGTTTACAATGGATTGTTTAGATGCGATGAGCTCTTTAGACGACAACGAGGAATAACCTAAATATATTGCCCGAGAGAGAGAGAGAGAGAGAGAGAGAGAGAGAGAGAGAGAGAGAGAGAGAGAGAGGAGAGAGAGAGAGAGAGAGAGAGAGAGAGAGAGAGAGAGAGAGAGAGGGCTGGTAAACCACTGCTCTGACCTTTCAAGAGGACTTCTTATAGGAAGTGTGATGCAGAATAAACAATAAATACAAAAAAGGCAGATAAGAACTCTTTCTAAAATGAACACAATGAACAGAAAAAGATAAAAAAATATCCAAGTCATAAAGGAACAATACAAATAACCCTTTTTGTCAAATTCTTGTGGAATAGCCTTTACAATTACAGTTCCTTTTCCCATAACAGTGTGGAGTAGATCGATGCAAAAGAGATTCCTCCAAAGATCATATTCCTCACAAAAAAGCTGAACAAGCATTGAATGTCTTCAAAAATAACTGTACGGAAATAACCTGAACGCTCTTGGAAAACTGACCTACTGATGTCATCAACTCATCCTCAAGTGGAGAGAGAGAGAGAGAGAGAGAGAGAGAGAGAGAGAGAGAGAGAGAGAGAGAGAGAGAGAGAGAGAGAGAGAGAGAGAGAGAGAGAGATTCTTTTAGATTTCGTACATCAAGGAGGCTATTGAAGCAATATCACTGGAGAAAAAATATATATAACAAGGTCAAAGAATTCACACAAAAGACCCAAATTCACTGAAGTTTAAGCTACATTCAATGCAACTATAAACAATCAAATACGTAAGAATATCTACAGTCATCAATAAATCATAAAGGATCCAAGGGAATGTGTGTGTGTGTGTTTGCATCTACTGCGTGTTCACCTTATATAAAATAATAGATCTATGTATGTTCCTGTCCATCTCATAATATCTTACTAGAAGAAACCGGTCAAGAAACCATTTCCTAGTTCTTGTGTCACAAATATTCCTAAGGTATTCTGAACATATATACATACATACTTACATACACACAAACACATACACACACACACACACACACACACACACACACACACATATATATATATATATATATATATATATATATATATTATATATACATACACACACACCTCTATATATATATATATAATACATATATATATATATATATATATATATATATATATATATATATATATATATATATATATATCATATACACATACATATATATATATATATATTTGTGTATATATATATAGTATATATATATATATATATATATATATATATATATATATATATATATATATATCAGAAGCAATGACATGAGGATGAAACTATAAGTCGCATTAAAATTACATTGTTATCAAAAGTCCATTACAGCATTTGTGGCATACGTGTACTTTCAATATTAACTGGATTGCAGCCATGAAACCCATAAAATAAATTTTATTTATTTTCTAAACTTACAGAAATAAAACCAGCAACCTTTACTGCCAATAAATAAAGTACAAACCATAAAATTCAACGATTCCTAGATTGTTTATAATAAAAACAAGATTAAAGAAAACAGTGCAAAAATAATGGCTAAAAACTGAAACAAAAATACAAACGGAGGTTGAATTGATCTTTTCCTCGAATCAAAAAGCCTCTCATGTTCCCCCCCCCCCCCCCCCCCCCAAAAAAAAAAGAAAAAAAATCCTCGAAAGTGAAAACCAGCAAGAGAAAACTTCCATTAAAAACAGAAACAGCGATTCGCGACAAAGCCCACTGGAAATTAGTTGATGCAGTACATAGAGATGAGTAAAAAAATTTGTGTTGTTAGATACAGTTAAAATCTTGCCCAAAATGGTTTTTGTTTATATGTGTATGTGTGCATGTGTGTATATGTGTGTATGTACAGGAAATTTATAATATTATTACTCTTTGTTCCTAATCGTTTAATTAAAGCTAGTAAGGTTATATGACGGTTGAGCCCAGATTGAAAGGTTTCTCTGTATGGACTATTTTTTCCAAGATTGAAAATGAATGCATAAAATAAACCATGGCAAGATTGAAATTAAAAGTGAACGATCATTCTAAAGAAAGGAAATTTCATTTCAAGAACCTTCACAAGAAAATACTAGATGAGAAAAAAAAGTAGCGATTGATACAAACAAACAAAAAATAAGCCGAAATTTCTTCGGACCAATCGATTTTACTGTCCGGTGGTGGCCTGAGCCACGGGCCATAAAACTGCCTCAATACCGTGGTGGCATATGTTGTTGGTACCTACACAACGCTGCCAGAAGTACGATTATGGCTAACTATAACCTTAAATGCAATAAAAATAACTGAGGCTAGAGGGCTGCAATTTGGAATGTTTGATGATTGGTGGGTGGATGATCAACATACCAATTTGCAGACCTCTAGTCTCATTAGTGGTCAAGATCTGAGGGCAGACGGACAGACAAAGCTGGCACAAGTTATTTATACAGCAAATTACAACTTACCAAATAAAAAAGTAATTAAGGAGCTCAATTGACAACCAGACTACATGAATCAATGAAAGCACTTGAAGTTCCCTTTAACACCTTTATTATTTATAAACAGAAAATAGAAATTAACGTTTACAAATACTCTGCAACGCTAAATCCCTTCGTCTTTCATTTCCCCTCGGTATTGGAAACAATATTCAGATGGACGTGATTATATCCAGGAGGGAAAGACGTCTATAACCATATATATATATATATAAAAAAAAACTTTCCATTAATGTATATCTTACTTTGAGTTTCGCCTTCATCAGTATATCGATACAGGGAGAGCATCTGTTTAGTCTCTATGATGATTTGCTGCAGAGAGAGAGAGAGAGAGAGAGAGAGACGAGATGACGAGGAGAGAGAGAGAGAGAGAGATAGAGAGAGAGAGAGGGTAGAGAAGAGAGGGGGAGAGAGGGAAAGGAGAGGGAGAGAGAGAGGAGAGAAGGAAGAGAGAGAGCGGAAGGAATTTGCCTTGCTAGACGAGACATCTTTAATATGGTTCAACTATTAAAGACTAAAATTGTGTTCGCCCGCATTGTTTTCAATCCATTTATTAACTAGTTTTGTTTTATTCTTTGAATGCAATCAATTTATACTTCAGCTTTCTTTGATTTCGTTTGTTAACGCACACAGAGTGCGCATAAGCTGGAGTTGAGACAAGTTGGTCATTGGAAACCTTTAGTTTCAGATGTGTGCTGGTTGAGCGCTTAGTAAGTGTTTGGAAGAAATAAGTAACTTTCTTTCTTTTCGTCTTCTGTGAGAAAATCAACTGAGAATAGAAATTTGTCTGTTCAATACTACGTAGATACAAAAATGAGAATATATACCTGCTTGCTTTTCTTGGAAAATAATCCAGTCAATATTAAAAGGGAATTGTAATATTTAGCGTTTGAATTAACAGGCATGTCCCCCCCATTCCGGGAACTCAGTATTAAAGTTAGGAAAATTGAACCTAACATAACTAAATCCAAAATACTTAAAAAAGATAATAATTAAATAAAACAATAAACATAAATATTGATGACTCGGAGAACAGTACACTGCTTAGTCAATAAGAGTAAGGTCATATTTTGCGGCAGAATATCAAAAATCATTCTCACAAAAATGCTAAAATCCCTTTCATATGAAATGTTCCATATCTCGGCATTATTCAATATATTCTGTTGGCTATGAATTCATATATGCAGACAATTCCTAAAAGAATAAAAGAAAAATAAATAAATACATGCATAATGAGAGATATCCGTAAAAGCCAGGGTAAAATATTTCCGTCAATTTTTTGAAATGAAATATACTGGCATATTTAACAACTCCCGGACTATTCCTTACTTTATAGAAATTTTGTACCGTATAGAAATGACTAATTCTACGGTAAAAGTACTTTAAAATTGGTTAAATTGGGTGAAACAGGAAACACGAAAGAAATGCAATAAGGACAACTTGTTTTGTACGAAAAAAAATTATATAGAAATTTAATTATTATATTTCTTTATCTCTAAAATGTTTTCTTGTGAAGATGACATAGAAAAAGGAGCCAATTAGGAGGGATATGGGGATATGGTAAGGTTGATATATTTTTTTTTTTTTTTTTTCTGTACTTCAAGTATGAAACATTTCTATTTTCTTACATGATTCAGGTGAAAAACAATAAAAGGAGTGATCTCTCTCTCTCTCTCTCTCTCTCTCTCTCTCTCTCTCTCTCTCTCTCTCTCTCTCTCTCTCCTCGTTGGAAAATATACAAAGTTTCGAATTTGTGCATTATAATTTAAAGAAAAATCTTACAGTCCAAATCATGGAGAATTAGATTTGAATATCTGAAGATTTTATTATTATCATTATTATTATTATTATTATTTTTTTTTTTTTTTTTTTTTTTTTTTTTTGCTCTGTCACAGTCCTCCAATTCGACTGGGTGGTATTTACAGTGTGGGGTTCCGGGTTGCATCCTGCCTCCTTAGGAGTCCATCACTTTTCTTACTATGTGTGCCGTTTCTAGGATCACACTCTTCTGCATGAGTCCTGGACTACTTCAGCCTCTAGTTTTTCTAGATTCCTTTTTTGGGATCTTGGGATCGTGCCTAGTGCTCCTATGATTATGGGTACGATTTCCACTGGCATATATCATATCCTTCTTATTTCTATTTTCAGATCTTGATACTTATCCATTTATTCCCTCTCTTTCTCTTCAACTCTGGTGTCCCATGGTATTGCGACATCAATGAGTGATACTTTCTTCTTGACTTTGTCAATCAACGTCACGTCTGGTCTATTTGCACGTATCACCTTATCCGTTCTGATACCATAGTCCCAGAGGATCTTTGCCTGATCGTTTTCTATCACTCCCTCAGGTTGGTGCTCGTACCACTTATTACTGCAAGGTAGCTGATGTTTCTTGCACAGGCTCCAGTGGAGGGCTTTTGCCACTGAATCATGCCTCTTTTTGTACTGGTTCTGTGCAAGTGCCGGGCATTCGCTTGCTATGTGGTTTATGGTTTCATTTTTCGTATTGCACTTCCTACATATGGGAGTTCTTTAGTCTGTCTCATGTATTGTCCGTGCATTGGTTTGTTGTGCCAGTCCTCTGTTCTGTTTGTCATTCTCCTGTCTCTGTATATTTCTGGGTCTTCGACTACTTTTATTAGTCCTTCTTCCCATGCACTCTTTAGCCACTCGTCTTCACTGGTTTTCAGATATAGTTAGAAAGGTTGGCCAGCAAAACTGAAGAAAGGAGGCAGGAATGGAGGTAAATTAGTAGAAGGCTAAAAAGTGGTTGCAGCTAAGGGACGAGTACCAAGTTCCTCGTTGGACGAGGGGGTTACGTGCTCGCCTACCGAATCGGTAGTCCGATGTTCGACTGCCTGCTCTGGCAACGCGGAATCAGAGGAACTTATTTCTGGTGATTAGAAATTCATTTCTCGATATATTGTGGTTCGGATCCAATATTATAAGCTGTAGGTCTCGTTGCTAGGTTAACAATTGTGTTCCTAGCCACGTAAAAAGTATCTAATCCTTCGGGCCAGCTCTAGGAGAGATGTTCATCAGATCAGTGGTCAGGGTAGACTAAGATACACTTAGGTTTTTTGAGGCACTACAGCCTTCGAGGTAAGAACGTCGAAGAACAGGTACACACACACACACACACACACACACACACTACACACACACACACACACACAGAAAGACGTCACTGGATCGTGCAGACCAAGGATCTCTGATATCCACATCAGACTCTTAACACAGAGTTGTTGAAACGATACCACAAACTATGCTGAGACGCAGCCAAATGGATGGACACTCTGTAGATACGAATAAACGACAGCAATACCTATTCTCTCTCTGTCTCTCTCTCTCTCTCTCTCTCTCTCTCTCTCTCTCTCTCTCTCTCTCTACTTTATCCGTTCAATGTATAATTTGACTATATATCAGGAGGGAGATCAAGGTTTTCCTTCCCGTCAGTAATTTTGTGCAATCTCCAAATCATATTGAGAAAACCAGTGGAATAAATGAAATAAGGTGGGACGATTAAAAAGGAATTGGAGTCATTTTGAGTTTCCAATGGTCAGGTACACTGATACATATCTGGGAATAGACAAGAATCTTTCTCTCTCTCTCCCTCTCTGTTTACTGCATTGTTGTAGGACAAAACATATCCTTAACATATAATTTATTCTCTCTCTCTCTCTCTCTCTCTCTCTCTCTCTCTCTCTCTCTCTCTCTCTCTCTCCTTTCCATTGAAACAAAATGGTTATAGACGAACGTATGTACCATAGTTTGTTTGTTACAGGTTCTTCATACGGTATTATGTATGGATTGCCCAAGGTTCACAAGACCGATGTCCCAATGTGTCCTATTCTTTCTTCTATTAACACAGCCAATTATAATCTTGCTAAATTCCTAGTACCTATTCTGGAACCATTAACTAAGGGCCTTTACACGTTACCGTGTTCTGCCGACTTCAAGGATGAAATTATCAAACAGGACTCCGACTTATTCATGGTTAGCCTGGACGTTGAATCCTTGTTCACCAACGTCCCTGTGGGGGAAACCATTCAGATTATTTTAAATAAGCTTTTTCCTGAAGACGATGCTTTATTTCATAATTTCAGCAAGAATCTTTTTAAACAGTTTTTAGAGCTGGCCGTGCTGGACACAGCCTTCATTTTCAATTGGGTTTTGTACTAACAGGTGGAGGGAATGGCCATGGGAAGTCCTTTGGGACCTACGGTCGCCAACATTTTTATGAACTCTCTGGAAGAGCACATAATGGACACCTGCCCCTTATCCTTCCTCCCTTTATTTTATAAACGTTATGTTGATGACATGTTCGTCCTATTTAAAAAAGATTTTAATGCAGATTCTTTCTTGGACTTCGTCAATACCCAACACCCTAACATAAAATTTACGCTAAAAAAAAATATCTAACCGTAAACTCCCATTTTTGGACACTCTTGTTTCCAAGAACTTGGTAGGATTCCACACTGGTATATATCCTAAAGGTACGTTTACGGGTTTAGGTATGAATTTTTATAGCTCGTGTTATTTCAATTTCAGATTAAACGCTGTTTCTACCCTCCTCCACAGGGCTTTTACTCTGTCATCTAATTGGCTGACCTTTCATGAAGAAATAACAACTCTTTCAAAATATTTCAGGAACAACTGTTTTCCATCAAAACTATTCTTCAGACAGTTAAATAGTATGTTGAATAAGAAGATGACGCCACCTCCTCTATATCACACTGTCCCTAAAATTAATTTGTACGCGGCGTTCCCCTATAAACAAGTGCCCCAGATGTAGTCAGGGGATCTATGTCAGATGTACAAAGAGGCTGTTGTGAGTGCGCATTGATGCTCACAGAGGGTCAGCTTCAGTAATGGGAGCAGATTGTCTAGCCCTGAACAATCTAATATTAAAAACCATACAAAAATATGTAAAACCTATGTAGACAATAAAGATTTTTCGATAGTAGGACAGGTACAAAAAGAAAACGACTTAATAATACTGGAATCCACTATTAACAAATTGACCGTACTACCGTTAACTCCCAAATGTCATCCACACAATTGCTTATTGCCTGATGGTCTTGTTGAGCTGCTTTCTTTGTCTGTATGTTTGTTATTGTTTTCTCTCTCTCTCTCTCTCTCTCTCTCTCTCGTTGTAACTCTATTAGTACAGTAGCATATTTTTAACTTCCTTCTGGGTAGGTTGTCACCAGCCATTTGCTTGTTCTTTAAGTAAATGTTTTAGCAATTATATTCTGAATGTTTTATTTTAATTGATTGCCATGTTCGCTTGTTTGCAGCCTAGAAAATGCAACTATGTGGAGTTGTGAAACGTCGGCATGTATTTTAATAAAATGCATATGGATAGTATATATATATATATATATACTATATATATATATATAGATAATATTATATATATATATATATATATACATATATTCTTATATATACAAATGGATATCTACATATATATATACATATACATATATGATAATCTTATATATCTATATATATAAATATATATATTCAAATGGCTATCTTATATATATATATATATAACATATATATATATATATATATATATATATATATATATATATGTATATTGCAAAACTTATACCTAAACATGTACGCCACGGAGTATCAAAGTAAAAATTAACCGTAAACACCAACAGCATTAATAAAAAAAAAATAATACAAAAATAAAACACACGAACAAGATGTTGACGATGCCACGTGCCAGCTACTCAACCTACGACCAAGATGTTTCACAGTAAACCCAGAAAGCGAATATCCAGAAAGGGAATATTTATAGAAAGTTTCGGTAAACCGAATTGAAACATTCATTGAGCGAAATACAACTCATTCAAATTGAAAAAAAATACAAAAGAAAATAATTACGAAAAAAAGGAAAACAGACGAGCCAGTCTGTACGCCTTAATGAATCTCCACAGCAACACTCAGCCTATTCCAAGCATTTGTTATTGTGGGGCTCTGCAGGTGCTTGCTTGCACGCACGAGGGCTTGAGTAAAAAAAGGGGGGGGGGGCGAGGTTCTTTATATAATTAGGCAAGGTATTCACGTCCATGAACTGTTTTCCTTCCTCTCTCTCTCTCTCTCGCTCTCTCTCTCTCTCTCTTTCTCTCTCTCTCTCATATAATTAAGCTAGGTATTCACATTCCTGAACTGGTTCTCTCTCTCTCTCTCTCTCATATAATTAGGCTAAGTATTCATATCCCTGAACTCTCTCTCTCTCTCTCTCTCTCTCTCTCTCTCTCTCTCTCTCTCTCTCTCTCATCCCATTGACAAGAAGCAACTTGGATGCGTAAGTTCTAATCTCGTCAGAATCTCAACCATTCTATCCGGATGCAGACGAGTAATAATAATAATAATAATAATAATAATAATAATAATAATAATAATAATAATAATAATACATTTGGCAGGTTTAGTTTTTTTATTCAAAGCTCATTTGCCATTCTTGTTTTATGTTGCTGCTTTTGTGGTGCTCGTAGTGTCTTCGAAAATTTGTCATATGGTCTCCTAACATTGCAGAATAAACATAGACCTATTCATAAAAACTGGCGTAAAGAATTATCTGCCTACTCTTGTTAACTGAAATTTAATCATTTATTTCATTTAAAAGTAATCGAGATCTTTATGAATATAGTCTGCGCTAGAATATTCTCCTAACAACAGAGAGAGAGAGAGAGAGAGAGAGAGAGAGAGAGAGAGAGAGAGAGAGAGAGAGAGAGAGAGAGAGAGACTGATTCTA
>NC_061097.1:40560548-40598048 GCF_015104395.2 Macrobrachium nipponense
TCCTCAAGTACATCCAGACCTTTCTTTGCTTATAAAGATTAAGGCAAGGAAGGAGAAACAGCTAACTGGGAAGGGCTACATAGAGAGTAAATATGAAAACGTTTCTCCAAAAATACAAGAGTGACAAGCAAAAGGGTAATTCAAAATATCCTTTGTGTTCGTTGGATAATCTCGGTAAATGCCTGAATCACTGTATGAAAGCACTCACCCTAAGAGAACTTGGTCAATATTAAATAAATCGATCTGGGAGGGTTTACCAAATTTGCTTGACTTGAAGTTTTTGATGGCATGGTATTACATCTTCAGATAAAGTATAGAGGAAATGAGGAATTAAGAATAAAGATAGATTTAACTTTCTGAATGAATTAGGACCTAAACGGAATTACGATTTCATGTTGGCATAAAGTGTTCGAAAACGGTTTTACTGGCTTCACGGCCCAAGGATTCAAACTCATATACTTTTGCAATCATTCTATACTAATCAATCGTGTCACCCACCCCTTTCATGCAATGGAGGTCTCAAGCGATCTTGAGCGAAATGATTAACTAACATATGTACGTATGCACATATATATATATATATATATTATATATAATATATAATATATATATATATATAATATATATATATATATATATATATATTATATATATGACACACACACGCATGAAGTCATGCCGTGTGGGTGTAAGAATTGTCATTGTAATCGTATTACGGTTATCATTCTGTAAACTAAAGTTGAAATGAGAGAGAGAGAGAGAGAGAGAGAGAGAGAGAGAGAGAGAGAAGAGAGAGTAATAGCATTGCAACTACTCAAAATACGAGTTAAAGTTCTGGAGATTCACGAAATCTCTCTCTCTCTCTCTCGCTCTCTCTACTAGCAGTATGCCACCTTTGGCAGGTGCAATGAAGGTGCTGCCTAATTGATAGGCTACCGTTGTGGGTTCCTCCAGGGTGACTGATTCGTTGGATACTCTCCCTCTAACACAGAATTTTCGAAATCCATATTGTTTTTTTCATAATGTTATCGAATCATTTTTGTACTTCTGTTATTCAATGTTTTTGTGATTATCTCGTAGTCTGACGTCAGTGAAAGAGAAGTTTTTTCCTTTGCAGTTTTAGGATATAGACAAGATTTTATTTAATTTAGTTCATTAGGGAATAATATTCATCTGAACGTTCTAATATAGCAAATACCCATATATATATATAATATATATATATATATATATATATATATATTATATATAAATATATAATAATGACATGGCCCCGTGTAAGGTCAAATCTGAACACACTTGGGAGCCTTGTGAATAAAACGGCAATACAAACCCTCGTTTAATCCAAGCCCCGGTTTTCTTAATCCTTTTAATTAAATCCCGAGCATGTGCGAAATATAATACATAAGTTCTTTTATTTTTTTTTTTCCAGCACCTCGATATCCATTCCCCTTTTGCCTTTGTTAGGTTCGTTGGTTCATGTTTTTTCGGAGGTATAATAAAATTCTGTCACAGAAACAGAACAAATTTTTTAAATTAACGCAATCTTTAAATAGTTTTTTTAATATTTTTTTCATTTGTGAAATACAATACTAAGAACTGCTGTGGAATTTGATTCCACCAAACACTCGATTTGAAACAAAAAATAAAGAAAGAAAGAATTACGCGAAAACAGAAAGAGAAGATGGTGAAAGGAAAAAGAAATTAGAGGTTTCCGGACAGCATAAGAGTTAGAATCACATCTCCTTCAACTGTACTCAGTAAACAAACGTGTACGAGCCCGTGTGCAGCAACCCCCCCCCCCCCCCCCCCCCCCACCCCCCCCCCCTCCCCCCCCCACACCCCCCCCCCCCCCCACCTCCCCCAAGTACACACGCTCGCACATAAACACACTTTCAAGGGCATTCATGCTTAGCCATAAGCTTTCGCTCCTAGGACTGTCTACGAGGTCACACTCCACTTGGAGTTGAGATTACCTGTTCCAGCATAATCACAGACTACAGCATATTCCTAAAAAATTATAGGTGTTTTTTTTTTAAGTTCGTAGATGATGCGGAGAAAGCCCATACCTATCTATTTATCCATCTATCTATCTATATACATACATGTTTGCTATGTGTATGTATATAGAATTTCGTGTTGTACTTAATTGTCCTTAAACACCCATCATTCCATCAGGGAATGATTAGAATGATTAACAATGGAGTTTTGACAACATGAGGAACCCCATATCTATCTACTATATATCCATCTATCTGTCTATCTATTTATGTACGTACTTGTTTGTCTATGTGTTATGTATATAGAATTTCCTGTTGCACTTAGGGTTGGCGGCGTAACCACCCATCATTCCATCAGAGAATGACTAAAATAATTAAACCTGGAGTTTTGTCATCAACAGACAACAGGATTTCCTTCAGATAAAGGCAAAATGTTCCACTCGCCAGGAAAGGAGCGAAAGGTGGAGGGGGATAACAGAAACTGGAAGATTAAAATGAAAAATAATTAAAGCATTGGAATTGAGACGTGAAATTTAGGCTAATTGCTGGGACCTATGAGGTTATTCACCGTCGAAGATAAAGTGTACATAATTGTTAGGAGAGGGTGGAAAGTAAGATGGAAGAAAGAGAACATTGACGGAGAAACAGTAAAAGGAATGAAAGGGGTTGCAGCTAGGGACCGAAGGGACGATGCAAAGCATCCTTAAGTCATGTCTACAGTTCACAGCAGGAGGTGCACAGACAGTACTACATTCCCCCACCCCCCACCCCCACCCCCCACCCCCCCATTCGGCCTAATTAATTATATGATGCTAAACTACCTTTTTCACTAGAAATGAGTAGGTTACGCCATTATCACTAAAATTGGTTAGGTGTGACACAGCCGTATCTGCCATTATCCATGTCTGAGCAAGATATCCAATAAGAAATTATTATTCAAAAATATATAAGTTACCAACAGATGACAAATTGAGAGAATCAAATACTACAAAACCGTAAATCATTCTCTAGAATACAACAATATTTCTACTACGTCAGTAGACCTAAAAAATATTAGAAACAATTGAGATCTAAATCAAATACAAATATATCTACGAGTATCACAAGCACTGGCAAACCTTTTCTGAATTGTAATCATGGTATCCATACTTTGGTAACCTATATTGAGAGCAGTCTTACTGCATATCATGAATTACAGATCTACAATAATCAAACTTCAAATGGAGCTGATAAGGACGTATGAAGTCCACTCCAGAAATAAAAAATTCACAGCATTTTTAAAATAAAATAAGAAAAACATTTGATCTGTCTTAAAAAGATACTTTTATAGCTACCTATTGGCGGTTGTTCCTGAGAGCTGGAATCCCGCACTTGGTGTGATGATGAAGGTTTGTAGTAACTACCTAGTTCCATTTCATTTCTATCTAAAGTCTATTCAAGGGAATATTCTTCGAAATTATGGAATTCGCTTAGTGATTCTCAAACCGCAAGGGATCTTGAAATGGACTTTAATATATAATGTAAGCAGAAGAACTTGTAATTCAATGCTGCAAGAATCTGTCGCAAAAGTCCGTTACTTTTATTCTATTCACATATGACCTCCACGGTGTCTCCGGTCACTCTTGCTTACAGCGAAAACATCAACTTAATTCTTCAATGCAACAAATGGAAACATAGCGTATAAACATCATATTTTCAGAAACTGGAGTAAATGAAAACTCTTGACACGTGTCAATTATATTTGATCGTTATATAACAAAAATGAAAGTGTGGTTTCATCATATAAATCCAGGAAAAATGTTTATGATCCAATAGGTGTAAAGGTCGCGTATTTGCATTGTGAAATGAAATACGTTTATTCATATTTTGTAATAAAAATTTGTTTGACGTCACAGGCGGAAAATCATTGTTGTTATTTGTGGAACTTGCAATATCAGTGTTAAAAGCAGGTTATATAAAATCTGCTGAGTTCTGTGTCAAAGTAACACCTAGATATGACAGGAAATATGAGAGAGTTACAGTGACTAGCAAACATATGTATACAGAAATTATCTATGAAAATTCGTAAAGTAACTAAATCTTCGGGCAGAACCAGCTCCGTTTCAGGGAATCGCTTCTCATCCCCTCCCGCTTCGGAGGGGGGAGGGGGGAGGTAAGATGAAACCCCATTATAAATCATCTTATGGGTCGCCACTATAACCCTGCCAAGTTTCATACCCATCGGTCCAGCCGTTTGGCCGTGACTGAATGACAGACGGAGGACAGACATTACGCCCATTATAGTGAGATTGTAAAATGTTTATGAAGGTTTTAAGTGAATGAACTACTACAGCATTGTGTTTAAAGTGGTCGTTGGACATATTCTGAAGTGGGTGACATCCAACTCTCCAGCTGGCAATCATTCTCATGATGGATACGAGTCAAGTAGACATAAGAACGAACTACAAATCCATATTGCCATTAAGAACTTTATGGCTAATTATAAGTCCCTCATGACTAACTTTATGGCTAATTATAAATGATAAATAGACGAAAAATCCATTTGTAAAAGTTCCTTTTTTAATGGATTAAATTACTTACACAGTCAAAGAGGAAAATTAGATTGAAAACTGTTTCAAAAGATTTATTATATTAATAGTTCAGGGAGCTCATTAATCCAAAAGATTAAACTGCTTATAGTAGATTCACATCAACCGTCGAGCATCTAATATCTAGGCCAGTCCCTTATGACGCTCCTGATAAGCTATTGATAAGACAATCAGAGGGCTGGAAACTCTCAGTCTCTCTCGAGTGTTTTCACATAGGCAAGATGTATAGTTCCACCTCTCCTTAGGGATACGTTTTTCAAAAGTATCCCTCAGGAGGTGATACAGACTTAATGCCTATTTGAACTCCCGTGAGAGACTGAGAGCTTCCAGCCCTGTGATTGGCTTATCAATAGCCAATCAGGAGCGTCGTAAGGGACTGGCCTAGACATCAGCTGCACGTGTAGATGTGAATCTACTTTAGTAGCTATCATGCGTAGACTCATCTATGTCCTTATTAGCCCGCATAAAAATCTTACCTGTTACGGTTTTAGAATTCAGCAAGTTATATTTCAAATAACTAAATCTAATTTCATACAATGTTTAGCAATTTATCAAGATATATATATATATATATATATATATATATATATATATATATATATATATATATATATAGTATAGTGTGGGTGTGTGTGTGTGTGTGTAATCATTTAATTCTAAATATTTTTCTTGTAAAAATATGTCTCATCATACTGAATATGTACCAGCTATCTAATAGCTAATCTGAGTCATAATCATTGCAATATGGTCAAACTTTTGTAATACCCACTGTTAATTCTGGAACAAAATAATAATAATAATAATAATAATAATAATAATAATAATAATAATAATAATAATAATATAATAATATTTTGCAATTGTTGATCCAGCAATCAAAGAATAAATATGGTAGTTAACACCGTGCTGATTTTTTAACAAGGGGGTGGGGACGGTCGTGGGCGGTCTTTCAGATTCTCATCAGCATCTAAGTCGAGGTTGCTAGCCAATTACCTTCCCCACCTCTGACAGCAGTCTGCTACAGCTGACTAAATATCAGGTACATCATACACTGCTTGGGTCAACATTATGCTATAATCGAACGCCCAGCTCAAGTCCTCTGGGTCATTTAGAAATTAAGGCATATTCAACTAAGAGCTTCTTCCTGGTCGAGGTTCGCCGTTAGCAACAACTGCTTCACAATGATAAAGTAGGACAATGCTCGACAAGAGATTCTCTAATGAAATGAATACAAACAACTTCCTTTTGTAAGACAAATGCTCTCTCTCTCTCTCTCTCTCTCTCTCTCTCTCTCTCTCTCTCTCTCTCTCCAGAAAACCTGGCGGCAAAATGACCTATTCATTAATAATTACGGACAGCTTATACTGTTTTACTGCACAAGCGCAATTACAGATAGCTTCGTGCTGGCATGGATCCACCTGCATTCAGCAAATAACAAACAAAGCTTACTTAATTGCTGGATATCTGCACCAAACCAATTACACGAGCTTATGCTGGATACCTGCAAAAACGTAAAAACAGGCAGTTTATGCTGGTTACCTGCAAAAACGCAGGCTCAGTAACACTCCAGGAGTGTGCAGATATGAAGACGTCACAGAGCAGCTAATTACATGAATAGATATAATCAGTATCAGCGACTACCAGAGGGTAGGAACGACAAGAGAAACGGGGAAGAAGGGAGAGGAGGAAGGAAGGAGGAAACGAATTACTGAATGAGAGGATAAGAGGGAAGAAGAAGAAGACGGAGATGAAGAATGGTCAAGGAAATGAGGGATCCAGAAACCGCAGTAATAAGTCAAGGGTGGAGAATATATAGCTAAGTGTCAAGGTGAGAATATCTGGAAGCAACTGGAAACAGGAAAATAGGATAAATGGGGAAGTGGACTGACCAAAGATGAGTGTCTGGTTGAGGAGAGTTCCAGGTTGGGAAGATAAGACAAGAAAGAATTATCCAAAACGTCTACAGGGACAGATTGATGGAGGTCTTTAATTACAAGGTTTGTACTTCATCGCTGCCAATGTGGACGGTTTCTAATCGATAAATAATACTTAGTATGGAAAATAAGAATTTTACCTATAAATAATATATATAGTATATGTATATAAGTGTGTGTGTAAATAAATTCTTCTGTTAAAACAGGATACGTCTCAAGTATAAAAAGGCCCATTAAAACACTCTGGTTTAAAGCTAAGGACTTTAATAATCCCATGGACCAACTACTTGATAAGGGTGGGAAGTTGTTGGTCCACCCCGAAATATAGTCCTTAGCTTTAAACCAGTTTCTGTGTTTTTAAAATATATATATATATATATATATATATATATATATATATAGATATATATAATATATATTATATATATATCTCAGTATAAAAGGCTCATTAAAACACACTGGTTTAAACCTAAGGACTATATTTCGGTGGACCAACTTTCCACCCTTATCAGTAGTTGGTCCATGGATTATAGTCCTTAGCTTTAAACCAGAGTGTTTTTAATGGACCTTTTTATACTTGAGACGTATCCTGTTTTAACAGAATAATTCATTTACACACACACTTATCTACACATACTTATATATTATTTATAGGTAAAATTCTTATTTTCCTTACTATATATATATATATATATATATAATATATATAAATATATATATATATAATATATATATATACGCGTGTGTGTGTGTGTGTGTGTGTGTGTAATAATGACGTTTTGTAGGTAGTTATATATAAATAGCGGCAAGATATTATAAATTGCACCCTAATCTACACATTAGGATTTCAAAGCGTTGTGTCAGGGTTCCACGCTAAATAATTCACTATAAATATCTTTGAATGGAAAGCAATCTCCTCTTAGCAGAAAACAAATCTGTAAAGCATGATGTTCACGTAAGTTAAATACAGTCTCAATTCAAAATGACTACTTTTTAATGGAATATTTAAATTCTGTTTTCAATATTAAAATGCTTTGAATACAAAGTAGTTTCCTCTTAGCAGAAGATAAATCTGTTATGCATGATACTCAAGTAAGATACCTGTCTCAAATTCAAAATGAATACATTTTAAGAAACATGACCTTCATGTTCAACCATCTTTAAATAAGGAATATAAAATTCATGTTCCACCATCTTTAAATAAAGAATATAAAATTAATGTTCAACACTCTTTAAAATACGGAATATAAAATTCATGTTCAAATATCTTGAAAATAAGGGATATGAAATTAATGTTCAACCCTCTTTAAATATTATTTCTACAAAATTGTTTGCAAAACAAAAGTTCCAGCCACACAAGAAAACGGAAGCAAAGAAAAGGCCACTCTAAAGAAACCTAACCACGAACCCAAACAAACAAACTTCTTCTGACTCAAACTCATGCGACAAGCTTGAGTCAACCCTGAACAAACTCGAGACTCAGATTCCATTTCCTGTGGTATCGGACCCCACACGAACACCTGACGGAGGGGAATCGAACCCCCAGAAACACTGCCATGAGAGAGAAGAGAGAGAGAGAGAGAGAGAGAGAGAGAGAGGTAATAAGAAATGTCGGGAGGAAATCAAACTGGCAAAAGTCGCTGGAAAGAAAAGGAATAGAAAAGTAAACATGAGGTTAAGAACCTGGATGATACAGAGCAAGATTGAAAGGCACATAATAAAAAAACAAGAGATTAAATAAATGTGGAGGAAAAAATATGGAGGAAATAACTGTTCGAGAGACAAATATGAAAGGTGGAGTCACCTTGAGCAGCAAAATGGGTGAGAGAAAGGGAATAAGAAGAGGAGGTAAAACTAGTAAAAGATAAATGTGCAAGAACAGGAACACGAAATAAAGACATAAGGCAAAGAATAAGGGTGACATAGAAGAAATACAAACACAGGTCAGAAACAGAGAGAGAAAGAGGAGAGGAGAGAGAGAGAGAGAGAGAGAGAGAGAGAGAGAGAGAGAGAGCTAAAAACAAGCCATTAAGGGGAGTCATAACGAACTAGAGATATTAAATACTAGTGTAAAGAAGGACGGGAATACTTCTTCAATATCGAGACATGAAAGAAACTAAACTGATAGAAAGGAAAACGTGAGAGAAAACACGAATGAAGATAAGATATAGAGGAAAAACTAAAAAAAATATGTTCGGCAGTAAAATGGAGGAATAGACACGAAGAGAGAAAAAGATATAACATATATGAAGACTGATTAAAAGATATGAAATAAAATGAATCTTAATTCATAAACAACCAAGGATCCAACTCCCTCACAGGTCCACCTTCCCCTATCACGGTTGGTGTGAATCTACTATAGTTCAACTGATCCAGCTTATAATAATCTTCCTACTCTCAGCATTAGTATGACAATAATCCTACCTCATGATGAAAAAGATTGATTTGGTTTTCTCAACAGAAAAAAATATTGATATACATTAAGTTAAAACCATCAGTGAACGGACAATATGACTTCTGTTTTCAAGGTGAAGTCCTCGTGATGTTCTGCACGAACAATAAATGCAACTAACATTCCTTTTTTAGGTATGGAAGGTGGAGAAGATGGTCCTTTTTCCCCTTCGCCTTAAAAAAAAATAGATAAATCGTAAATATGCAATATATCTTCGTTTTCTTTACAAACAGCAACGTCGAACGGAAAAAGAATTGATAAAACGATGTTTCAAGCTTTAAGAACAAAACAGCAATTCACGAGGACAATTCAACTGATTCCTCTTCACTACAAAAAGTGAAACAACAAAACCAAGGAATTTTACTTAAAAAAGAAAAAAAAATGAAATCTTTCCGGAGATATTATTACTCTTCACTGGATGATACGACTCGAGAAGTCGCTTTAGGGAATGATTCCAAAAATGCATTTCTCCTCCTTTCCCTGAAATGTCAATACAATCTGCCCTTCCTACACATTCCTGTCCACCCTTCTTCTTCCACTTCCCCACCTGTGGGGGTGGGGATGGGTGTGGGGCGGTTTGTTACTTCCCTCGTAGGGTGGGGACCGGTAATATATATAAAACTTTTATTCATGGTAAAACAGAATATAACATTGAAAAGGGATTTTGTCACGCCAGCAAGATACGAAAAGAGGAATTACCCAGTACACAAAATAGGTTAAAAAGGATAAAGCAATAATAATCGACATAAAAAACATTGCAAAAGAAGATGTTTCCTCACGGCATAAAAGTAAACATAGGGTTATTTCCCTTCACGATATAGGAGAATGAAAATAAAAACAAAAAATAAGCATTTGTCCTGAAGATATTATAGAAATAAAGGCCCAGGTTCTTTCAAAGCCAAATTATGTAAAGGACGATTTTCCCCAATGGCAAAATTATCGTCAGACATTTAACTGGGACACCTTTGGAAAAAAAATGAGAATTTGCTATTGAAACCCCCCACCCCCCCACAAAAAAAAATTAACAATAAATAAATATAAAAATGAAAACAAAGAGCATTCTTCTCAAGGCAAAATCGATAAGAACACTTCCCCTTCATCAGACATTGTACTGGGACGCCATTAGGAAATAAATGAAAATTTGCTGTTGAACCAAAAAAAAAAAAAAAGAAAAAAAAAAAAAAATAAATAATAAAGCAAAATAAGTAAATAAAGGTAAAATAAGTAAATAAGTAAATAAAGTAAAATAAGTAAATAAATAAACAAATAAAAATGTAACAAGAATATTCTTATCAAGTTAAAACGATAAAGAACACTTCCCCTTCCAAAAGATAAATAAATAAATAAATAAACAAATAAATCAATTGAAAAAAGGGGAGCATTATCTGCAAGACAAAAACCGAAAATGAAGAACTGACTACAGGACCAAAAGGTTGAAAGGGAAAAGTTCCCGTGAAGTTAAAATTTGAAAAATGAACATTTTTTTCCACCGAGATAAAATGATAGAAGGGGAATATTAGCTTCCCACTTCTTCGTTTCTAACTTCAGCATCTCAGCTTCTGTCGTTTGTTTCGGAAAATGTCAAGTCTCAAGTTCAACGTGGAAGGTGAATCATCTCTATTAGCAAGTTATTAGAAAGCTTAGAATCTCTCTCTCTCTCTCTCTCTCTCTCTCTCTATATACTATACAGGGTGGTCCAAAAGTAGGTGGACAGTAAATGATAACATTTATTTTTTTTTTGAGATTACATATACAATTATATTTACTAATAATACAATTATTACACTGACAATTAGATTTTATTGTGTGCAATAATACAAAAGCACTGAAATTTTATCAACGCAGGTGCTCAATTTACACAGCTATCCCACCTGCTGTCGGCCTACTTTTGGACCACCCCTGTATATATATATATAGTATATATATATATATATATAATATATATATATATATATATATATATATATATATATATATATAATAAACCTCCGTTATCGGAGAAATCCATTGTAAAGACGACGCACATTAATTTCTCGATCTGACCTATTAAATAATAATAGAAATACAAATGAAAAGACTGAATGGGCGGACAAATAAACACCCATAAAAAATAAATACAATAATAAATACTGAACAGACAACAATACGATACAAATCGAAGCAGAGTCGTCGGTTCCCATTCAACCGGAAACCGGTTCCTGCCCAATTTAACCAACAAACCCTAAACAGGACAGCGGTGCTTTCGCGCCTCTGAATTCCCTAATGGAGGCAAAGAAGCTGCTCGCTCCATTAATCTGGGAAATCCGAATGGATTTAGTCTATTTTGAACAAACAAAAAGAAAGAAAAACCAGCTCAATGCAAGCAGTCAACAATAGCAGTGTCACAACAAATACAACGATTTGCATCCGTGAATACATTCTTAAACCTTGCAGGAATAGAGGTAAGATGGAGACAAATTCAGCTACGCATGTATTACTGCAGCGTCTCTCTCTCTCTCTCTCTCTCTCTCTCTCTCTCTCTCTCTCTCTCTCTCTCTCTCTTTTGTGGAAAAAGTTGACTGCATGATCTATTACCTTTAATAATATAATCACAATAATGTGTGAAGTGTAAAAGCAGAAATGATGCAATGTTACCACAGCTAAGCATGGAGGCTGAGATTATATTCGGTCCGACTGACTTAAATAAGGTTATGATAGTTATTATGAATACAAGTAAGGCTCCTAAAAAAAGCAACAACAAAAATCGCTCCACCGTACCTTTGTATTTAATTTAAGTCACTGTTATTATTATAGGTCCGCAATTCGAGCTATCAACTCTCCCTGGGCAGCAATGTCCAATGTTTTCCACTTCAGGCTTTAATTTTCTGCAGTAGAGAGAGATTACCATTACTCGTCTCTCATTTTTTCCCTTTAATTCATAAACGAGTTAAGTGTAAAGCTCTTTGAAGCTATCTGACGGTATTAGGTTTGGCGGGATAATGAGATGACACAACGAACGAAAACACATGCATTACTGACCATCACTCTCTCTCTCTCTCTCTCTCTCTCTCTCTCTCTCTCTCTCTCTCTCTCTCTCTCATGCAGAGTGGGTGTTAATTAAGGTCGTTACAGGTCGTGATTACATTTAAAATTGGCCTATACAGCAAAGAAGAATTTTTTATATTACAAATTATGTAATTAAGACTAGGGGCTATCTCCTACACTTTCTCTCTCTGGTTGCATGTAAACAATCATACACACACTGCACACACGTACATACACACACATTTAGTTTTTTTTTTAGCCAATACTCAAGAACCCTGCTTGTCTGTTAACGATCGTATCATTGCAATTTGCAAACTTTCCGTCTGTCTCCTCCACAGGGCTTTTACTCTGTCATCTAATTGGCTGACCTTTCATGAAGAAATACAACTTCTTTCAAACTATTCAGGCCAACAACTGTTTTCCATCAAACTAATTCTTCAGACAGTTAAATAGTATGTTGAATAAGAAGATGACGCCACTCCTCTATATCACACTGTCCTTAAAAATTAATTTGTACGGCGGCGTTCCCCTATAAACAAATGCCCCAGATGTAGTCGGGGAAGGGGATCTATGTTCGGATGTACAAAGGGGCTGTTGCGAGTGCGTATTGATGCTCACAGAGGGGTCAGTTTCAGTAAGGGAGCAGATTGTCTAGCCCTGAACAATCTAATATTAAAAACCATACAAAAATATGTAAAACCTATGTAGACAATAAAGATTTTTCGATAGTAGGACAGGTACAAAAAGAAAACGATTTAACAATACTGGAATCCACTATTATCAAATTGACCGTACTACCGTTAAACTCCCAAACGTCATCCACACAATTGCTTATTGCCTGATGGTCTTGTTGAGGCTGCTTTCGTTGATCTGTATGTTGTTTTTTTTTTCTCTCTCCTCCTTATTCTCTCTCATCTCTCTCTCTCGTCTCCTTGTAAACTCTATGAGTACAGTAGTATATTTTTAACTTCCTTCTGGGTAGGTTGTCACCAGGCATTTGCATGTTCTTTAAGTAAATGTTTTAGCAATTATATTCTGAATGTTTTATTTTAATTATAACATGTAATTCGGATTTTATGAGTTTATTGATTGCCATGTTCGCTTGTTTGCAGCCTAGAAAATGCAACTACGTGGAGTTGTGAAACGTCGGCATGTATTTTAATAAAAAGCATGGATGTATAGGATATATATATATATATATATATATATATATATATATATATATATATTTATATATATATTATATATATATATTTTGCAAACTTATACTTAAACATTTACGGCCCACGGAGTGTTCAAAGTAAGAAAAATTAACCGTAAGAACATCAACCGCATTAATAAAATAAAAAATAAAAAAAGAAAAAACACTCAACACACAAGATGTTGACGATTGCCACGTTGCCAGCCTACGCAACCGACGATCAAGCATGTTTTCAACAGTAAACCCCAGAAAGGGAATATCCAGACCCAAAAGGGAATATTTTAAGAAAAGTTTTAGTAAACGGAATTGAAACATTCATTGTGCAAAATACAACTCATTCAATCATTCAAATTGGAAAAAAAAACTACAAAAGAAAATAATTACGAAAAAAAGGAAAACAGACGAGCCAGTCTGTACGCCTTAAGGAATCTCCACAGCAACACTCAGCCTATCCAAGTATTTGTTATTGTGGGGCTCTGCAAGTGCTTGCTTGCTTGCATGCACGAGGGCTTGCTGGCAAACTTGGCTTGTGCTTGCTCTCGTGTACGCACGTCTGAGTAAAACAAAGGGAGGGGGGGGGCAAGGTTCTTGTTATAATTAGCTAGGTATTCACGTCAATGAACTCACTCTCTCTCTCTCTCTCTCTCTCTCTCTCTCTCTCTCTCTCTCTCCAAGAAAATGGTCAGAGACTCATAAAGAAAATATACATAAAACCAACATATTCCGACAAAGAAAATGAATAAGGTGAATCTTGTGAATATCCTAATTGATGCATTAGGAAAAGAATGCCAAAAGCATGCAAACTGTAAGGTTTGGTATAGCATAGTCAATCCACAAAACCTAATCAGAAAATGTGCTGCATGCAACATTCCGACCCATCCACAGTGTGCTGAGGTAATACATTTGAGAGAAAAGATACAAGAATTTTTTGTTCAACATGTCTATCATGGATAGACAATGTTATTAAATCAAGATTGAATGTACAAATAGTTGAGGATGAAGAAGAAGAGGAAGAGGAAGAAGAAGAAGAAAAGAAGAAGAGGAAAAAACGGAAGAGAAGTAAACAAAAATGAAATGACAGAAAAAAAATAAGGAAAACAAAGAACAAGATAAAAGTATGGATGCAGAGATACTCATTGATACTACATATGAGGCAATAAAGCAGCATACCTACGAAGAAATAAATTACGATATGACAACAGAAAAGCAAATCCCGAAGAGGCTCTACCCAGATCTATACAATGACGGGAAAGAGGAAAAAATAGACAAGAAAGACAAAATCTGCAACCTTTTGAAAAGAGGGAATTGCAGATTGGAGAAAGATGTTACTACAAACATCCTAAGATATGTCAAAACTATGAAATATATGGTAAATGTGCATACTTAGATGGATATGGGGATGATTGCAGAGATCTGCATCCAAAAATATGTAAAAACCAAAAGAAGGAAAAGGATGTAAGTTCGACAAAAAATGCAAATATATGCACCCTGTAGCCATGAATCATAATCAAATAAATAACCAACCAAGTAATAAAATCCAAAATAAGAAAGAAACAAATAAAGAGAGAAATCAAGAATATCAGGTAAAAGAGAAAAAGCAAACCACCAATGAGATATGCAGAAGGTGTCAGCAAAAAAATTTCAAAGCATCAGCTCCGAAATTCTACTCAAGAGATAATAACTGTATTTATTATGCAAGAGGATATTGCAGAAACGGAGAAAATTGCAGATTCAGACACAAAATTAATAATTATGATGAAGGAAGATCAAATATTATGGAAAAGTTGGATTTTTTAATGTCAGAATTTCTGGAAATGAAAAAAGAACAACATACCAGAACAGGAAAGAGACATGGGAAATCCTTATTATTACCAGTATTAAATGAAGGAGAAAACACGCAAACCATCATAGTGATGAATGCGCAGGGTTTAGTTACGAGTAACTCAGAAAAAAGTTACTTAAGAAGAAACTAACCCCAAAATGAAAGAAAATGATATAAGGAATATAAGTGAAACCGGTATTCCCAAGAGACGGGAAATGATGAATAAAATAAAAGGGTTCCAAACTTATAGATCATTTAAAAAAAAAAAAAAAGGAATCAAAGGGGGAAACCGCAATATATGGCAACAAAAAAACAAGGAAAAAGATATGAGAAATATAATAACCAGGAAGTGTACCTAATAGCGGTAGAATTTGAATCTGAAAAATTGATGAACCATATAATATATAGACCCCCTCCCCCAATACTAAAAGAGTTTGACTTGAATAATTGAAAAATTGGATTGATATATGTAGAAAATCACAAGGACTGGACTATTCTCCTATCTGGTGACTTCAACTTTCCTTTCGTTAGAATGGAAAGAACGAATAGGAGATTGTGGTTGTACTTATACATATAAAAAAGAGAGTAATAGTAGTGCAGAGATAAGAGGCAATTTGAAAAGCTATTAGATATGCTACTAGAATACAACATTCAACAAATAATCACCTGCCAACAAGAAAGGAAAATACTTAGACCTAGTATTTGTGAACGAGATGAATTATGTTAAAGAAATAATAGTTTATAATGTGAGTATTTCAGACCATAATGTCATAGAATTAACAGTTCATTCCAAAGCAAGTGAAAATAGAGATAAGCAAGAAATGAAAAAGTGGAAGGATATGGAAAATACAACTTCTACAGTAAAAATATAAAATGGTCAGAAATTAATGAAGAATTAAACAAAGATTGGGATAACATTTTCGTAAGTGATGACATAAGGGTAAATACGGAGATGATATATAAAATATTGGAGAAAATAGTGGAAAAATATATACCGAAGAAGAAAAGTAAACATCATTCATGCATACCAAGAGACAGAAGGATCTTGTTCCAGAAAATCAGAAAGTGGAAAAAAGGTCTTGCAAAAGAAAAAAAATGCATGGAAAGTTATAGAACTAAAAAGTAAAGATAGAAAATGCAGAACAAAAGATTATACAATCAAAAGAAAATGAAAAACGGGACTTGGAAGAAAAAACCCTATTAAATATCAAGCAAAACCCCAAACTATTATACTCATATGCGAAGAAGATGAATAAAAGAAGAATAGAAATAGGCCCTCTGAGAATTGAAGGGAGATTAACGAATGAAAAAAAGGAAATTTGCAACATACTGGCAGAACGATATAAGAGAGAATTCACCCCTAGAATAGATAATGAAGATAATGATATAGAAGTAAGGGATGAAAATAGTGAATATTTAGCTGACATAGATATTAATGAAGCCGATATTGTGCAGGCTATTTAATGAAATTAAAAATGGAGCTGCTGCAGGGCCAGATGGAATTCCTGCTATTTTGTTTAAAGAAAGTAGTTCATTCTATCGCAAAGCCACTTGCAATATTATTAAGACAAAGTGTAGATACAGGCAAGATATATGATGAGCACAAATTAGCATATATACCCCTACTTTCAAAAGTGGGATCAAGACTAGAGGCAAGTAATTATAGGCCTGTGAGTCTAACATCACATATTATGAAAGTGTATGAAAGGGTAATGAAGAAAAATATTATGAATCATTTAATAAAAAAAATAATTTGTTTAATAAAGGACAACATGGTTTCGTACCCGGAAAAAGTACACAAACCCAACTGTTAGTCTACAGTGAGAACATATTCAAAAATATGAAAGCGGAAATGAAACAGATGTGGTTTATTTAGACTTTGCAAAAGCTTTTGATAAAGTAGACCATAATATATTAGCGAAGAAAATTAGAAAACACAATATCGTGGATAAAGTAGGAAAATGGTTAAAAGAATTTTTACACAACAGAAAACAGATAGTTATTGCAAACGACGAGAAATCGGATGAAGCCAAGGTAATATCCGGTGTGCCGCAAGGTACGGTGTTAGCTGCAATACTGTTTGTTTGTTTATTTAATGATTGAAGACATAGACAGAATAATGTTAAAAGATTCGGTAACGTGAGTAGGTTCGCAGATGACAACAAGAAATAAGTAGAGAAAATTACTTGTGATGAAGATAGGAACTGCTCTACAAAGAGACCTTAACAAACGTATATGATTGGGCAGAGGTAAATAGGATGGTATTTAACTCTGATAAATTTGAATCAATAAATTATGGAGACGAGAAAGAAAGCTATATGCATATAAGGGACCTAATAATGAGACATCACAAATAAGGAAGCAGTTAAAAGACCTTGGTGTGATGACGAATAGGAACATGTTATGCAATGATCAAATAGCAACTCTGTTGGCAAAATGTAAAGTAAAAATGGGAATGTTGTTACGGCACTTCAAAACAAGAAAAGCTCAACACATGATTATGCTTTATAAAACATATGTTCGTAGTCCACTTGAATATTGCAATATGATATGGTACCCACACTATCAAAGGATATTGCACAAATAGAGAGTGTACAAAGGTCCTTTACAGCTAGAATAGAAGAGTTAAGGACCTAGACTACTGGGAAAGACTACAATTCTTAAAATTATATAGTCTAGAAAGGAGGAAAGAGAACGCTACATGATAATTCAGGCATGGAAACAGATAGAAGGAATAGCAGAAAATATCATGGAACTAAAAATATCAGAAAGAGCAAGCAGAGGTAGATTAATAGTGCCCAAAAACTATACCAGGAAAAATAAGGAAAGCACACAGGACATTAATCCACTACGCACCAGCATCGATAATGCAGCGTCTATTCAATGCGTTGCCAGCTCATCTGAGGAATATATCAGGAGTGAGCGTAGATGTGTTTAAGAATAAGCTCGACAAATATCTAAACTGCATCCCAGACCATCCAAGATTGGAAAGATGCCAAAATATACACCGGTAAGATTGTACTAGCAACAACTCCTTTTTAGGTAGACCATTTAGAGGTTGCCCTCACACTGAGGGACCTGGGGCAACCCGAACAAGATTGTAAGGTCTGTAAGGTAAGTCTCTCTCTCTCTCATATAATAAGGCTATTCACATCCCTGAATTGGTTCCTCTCTCTCTCTCTCTCCTCTCTCATATCTCTCCTCTCTTCTCTCTCTCCTCCATCCCTTTGACAAGAAACAACTTGGATGCGTAAGTTCTAATCTAGTCAGAATCTCAACCATCTATCCGGATGCAGAGAATAATTAATAATAATAACAACTAATAATAACAATAATAATAACAGTTAATAATAATAATGTAATAATAATAATAATAATAATAATAATAATAATAATAATAATTAATAATAATAAATAATAATAATAAATAATAACAATAATAATAATAATAATAATAATAATAATAATAATAATAATAATAATAATAATAATACATTTGGCACGTTTAGTTTTTTGTTTCAAAGCTCATTTGTCATTATTGTTTTCTGTTGCTACTTTCATGGTGCTCGTAGAGTCTTCGAAAATTCGTCATATGGTAACCTAACATTGCAGAATAAACATAGACCTATTCATAAAAACTGGTGTAAAGAATTATCTGCCTACTCTTGTTAACTGAAATTTAGTCATTTATTTTAATTAAAAGTAATCGAGATCTTTATGAATATAGTCTGAGAGAGAGAGAGAGAGAGAGAGAGAGAGAGAGAGAGAGAGAGAGAGAGAGAGAGAGAGAGAGAGAGAGAGACTGATTCTACAAGAATGGCACCAACACTCGCAGACTGGTTTGGATCATCTCGCGCATAACTTTTCAGCTATCATGTATTTTTCTAATTTGCTAAGTATCTTATGATGCCTTTCTTCCGTAGCCTTCATTTTCATGGAAATGCTACAGCAGCCTTATATTTACTCGTCAGAATAATATAATTTGTTATCCCTTTAGTAAACCCATTTTTAATATAGTTCATTGAAAGCAGTTTGATAGATGTGTGTAAGGCTGAGACAGTCCTAAGATTTGGACATCCACGCAAGTAAGTGAGTGTGTTCTTGCTTATACGTGAACATTCCACTTTATGCATTTATATTATATATCGTGGAATTGAAACTACTGTATTAATTAAAAGCTACTCCATTTGCAACAGATACAGGTAGAAGATTATTTGCAATAAGAAATTAACATGTAGATTAATGCCCTGTCATTGTCTCAATATATAAGAATTTTATGTGTAGGCTTATGTCTTGCCATTGCTTCAGAATATAAGAATTTGACGTTTAGGCCTATGCCCTGCCATTGCCTTAAAACATAAGAAATTGACAAGTAGACCTATGCCCTGTCATTGCCTCAAAATATAAGAAATTACGAGAAGGCCTATGCCCCGTCATTGCCTCAGAATATAAGAATTTGATGTGTAGGCCTATGCCCTGACACTGCCTCAAAATATAGAAATTGACACGTAGGCTTATTCCTTGTCATCGCCCCAAAATATAAGAAATTAACGTGTAGGCCTAATCTCTCAATGACATTAAAATTTGACATGCAGGATTAAGATGATTTAATATCCTAACATTGGAACTGGCTTCATGAGTCTATGATTCATTTCAATTTATGTGGACTATGTCAGATCGCTTATGCAGACCAACACCAATTTAAAAAAAATCATGGTGCGTATGTATTTAGGCTGCATAGACAAAATGTTCCAAGATAGTACTGAACACGACAAAATACGTTTGGCTCCCAAGGGCTAGTATACTAAACACGGCAAAATACATTTGATTTCCCCAGGGGCTAGTACTATTAAAGACAAATACATTTGACTCCCAAGGGGCTAGTGCTATTAAGGTCCCAAATACATTTGATTTCCCCTTCCCCCAGGGGGTTAGTACTTTACAAAGACAAGTACATTTAACTCCCAATGGGGCTAGTGCTATTAAGGTCAAATTACATTTATTCCCAGGGGTTTAGTACTATTAAAGACAAAACATTTAACTCCCAAGGGGCTAGTTGCTATTAAGGTTCAAAATACATGTTTGATTCCCCAGGGGTTAGTACTTTTAAGTAATAAGAAACAAAATAACATTATTCCAACCATCCCAAGGGGCTAGTTGGATATTAAGGTCAAGAAAATTACATTTGAGTTACCCAGGGGTTACGTACTATTAATAATAAGACAAATACATTTGACTCCCAAGGGGCTAGTGCTATTAAGGTCAAATACATTTGATTCCCCAGGGGTTAGTACTATTAAAGACAAATACATTTAACTCCCAAGGGGCTAGTGCTATTAAGGTCAAATACATTTGATTCCCCAGGGGTTAGTACTATTAAAGACAAATACATTTAACTCCCAAGGGGCTAGTGCTATTAAGGTCAAATACATTTGATTCCCCAGGGGTTAGTCCCTATTAAAGACAAATACATTTAACTCCCAAGGGGCTAGTCTATTAAGGTCAAATACATTTGAGTCCCCAGGGACGGTCCCCAGGAGGGGTTAGTACTATTAAAGACAAATACATTTAACTCCCAAGGGGCTAGTGCTATTAAGGTCAAATACATTTGATTCCCCAGGGGTTAGTACTATTAAAGACAAATACATTTCATTTCCCCAGGGGCATAGTACATAATATGCGAAATACATTTGACTTTCCCAGAGGCTAGTACTAGACACAGCGAAGTACTTTTGACTCACAATGTGGTAGTACTAGACACAGCAATATACATTTGACTCCCCATATGTTAGTACTAAATATGGCAAAATACATTTGACTCCCCAGGGGCTGGTACTGGACAAGGCAAAATACATTTAATTCCCCAGAGGCTAGTACTAAACAAGGCAAATTACATTTGATTACCCAAGGGCTAGTATTAAACATGATAAGGTACATTTGACTCCCAGTGGCTAATACTAAACACGACGAAACAGTGTAGATGAATCACTGTTTCACCGTGTCTGGCACTATCCTTCTGAGATTAAATGTTCCTAAGCAAATTGGTTATTTCACATATGCCCCAGTAATGCCGTGAAATCCCTGATTTCATACATTCCCTGTAGCACGCACGCGCGCGCACACACACACACACACACACACACACACACACACACACACACCCACACACATATATATATATATATATATATATATATATATATATATATATATATACATATAAATTATGTATATTTTAAATATACATCATTAATATAATATAATAGAAGCATGCAGCATTTTGCATATTTTTGTAAGGGGACGAGATGCCTATGTGTACTAAGATGTGCTATTTCAACACCAATGATAAACCTATCTTGTCGCTACCTCAGCAAGAGATCAGTTTGCTCTATATTTCATTCTTGATGGAAGAGTTGAGTTTCAGGTTAAAATGATATAATGTGAAATTTATAAACTTAGAAACTCAATAAAAAGTGCAGATAATTTAACTACGATTATATTTTTTCCTTTGTGTTATCAGAATTGCAGACATTTTGAAGTAGTTGCTCATAACACTTTTCCTTTACTATTTTGTGATGATTATATAATCATCTGGTCTCATGTCCCACATGGCTAGATGTTTTTCAACTTTATCAAAGAAAATGTCGGTGTTAAAGCAACAGGTCTCCATTTTGACGTGAGGCGTTTGCAAATCTATTCGGTCTGTATGAACACTTGTGTCTCGATCCGCGCAGTTGCATGTGAACCCCCCCCCCCCACCCCACCCCCCCCCCCCCCCCCCCCCCCCCCCCCCCCCCCCCCCCACCCCCCCCCCCCCCCCCCCCCCCCCCCCCGCTCTTTCATTGCCTTTGCATTCTGGATTGGCGGGGGACGTCAGAAACCTGTCCTGTCTCGGAACCCCAAACCGAGAGGTAGTCTTCATTCGGCAATTCCCAAGAGGGGGTTTCGACCCACAACAACCATCAATCTCTCTCAGGACTCTGAGCCGAAATCGACTCTCGGGACACCAGAGGTTACGGAGTCTGAAATCGGCTCCATAACCAATGGAAGTTCCGAGGCTCTTTACTTTGGACAATCCAGAAGCGGAGTGAGCAACATCCTTGGAATGAATAAGGAATCTTTGTTTTGTGTTCTGGAGGACTGTGTTATTTTATGTAACATTTATGAGAATTCTAGACACTTTGTAACTTTGCATGTGTGTTATGCTTTAAATACAATCTTTCTTTCATACACATATTATCATATTATGTAAAAGCGTTTTAAATCATTTTTAAGAGACCAAGTATATCCATACCGGTAATCACTCCTTTCGAGGACTTCTTGAAGCATCTATGACGTCATCAATTGCCAAAGAGAACTCGATGATCAGGAACTCCGGGAAAATTGTCTCACCTCATTCATGCCATTCTCCTCAAGAGAGTGAATTGAATCAGAATTCTCTCTCTTCTCTCTCTCTCCTGGCGAAACAATCCCTATCACCTTCGTTAGCTCACTGAACTGCAAGTTACGTCTTGCAAGAGCTATAATTCCTGCAACACGAATCGTTGACTTTTAATCCTCTTTGCAAACTTCGTCTTACATTTGCAATGCAACGGCTGACTTGAGCGGGAATAAGAATTACAGGTATCTTTTTTTGTTTCACAGGTAAGTTGCGTGTATGAGGCTATTTCTGTAAATGAGAGAGAGAGAGAGAGAGAGAGAGAGAGGAGAGAGAGAGAGAGAGAGAGAGAGAGATTAGTTTTATTTTATTGCTTTATTTTTATTTTTTACTTTTATTTTATTTTTATTATTTCTAATTTAATTTTGGTTGTTTGTATTTTTATTGTAATTTCATGCTTGTTATTTTCAAAAGCCCCTTCAGGGGGGGTGGGGGGGGGAGGGAGGGGTGGGGGATATCCAGAGAACTCTTATAAACCTCTCTTCGATTTCAATGTTGGCCTTGAATCAGTATATATCAGGATTGAAAGCAAATGATATACTTCAGTAATTCATAAATGTTCGACGAAGGCCGATCAAGCGTTATAAATAACAAAAATACTGATATGATTAATTTCATCAACTTTTTCTTACATATTTCATCAAGATTGAATTCGCTGATGTAATATTAATTTCTCATTTACTAAATATTGACGTCGATTTACTGAACATTTTAATTCCTGTATATATATGTAGGCAGGAACTTTGTATGTGTGTTTTTTCAAATATTTTCTAAACTCTTTCAAATCACGATGAAATCTTCCCCAACTTCCAACAAGTCTTATTATATCAGCTTTCTCCTTTCTTACATTTTTTTGTTGTGAAAACTAATGAAACCAACAGTGGACAACCGACTATCCAGACAAGATATAGGGAACAAAATGGAAGAGAAAGCAGGGAGTACACAAAGGAAATGACAGATTCATCCCTTAACGGGAAGAGATATAATAACAGAATAAAGCAGAGATGAAAAAAACCATAAAAAACACAAACGCCTTTAGTAAGGTGAACTTGACAGGGTGGTCATGAATCCAATCACAAACTGGGACCATATGAGGTCATTCAGCGCTGAAATGGAAATTGACAGTAAAAAGGATTGAAAGGTGTAACTGGAGGAAAACCTCGAGTTGCACTATGACTCGAGTATTAGGAGAGGGTGGAAAGTAAGATGGAGGAAGAGAATATGAAAGGAGATACAGTAAAATGAACGAAAGTTGTCGCAGCTAGGGGCCGAAGGCACGCTGCAAAGAACCTTAAGTAAGGCCTATAGTGCAACGCATGAGGGCCACTGACGGCACTACCCCTCTACGGGGACATCAAGTAATGAACAACTTCCTAAGATTTAATCATCAAGAAGTCAATTCCAATATTTCCTGACTTTCACTTCATTCATGAGGAGATATAAAAGTCTCTGGAATTTCTCTATTTCTTTCTCTGATCCCCGACACTTTGCAACAAACCCCCCCCCCCCCTCCCGCCCCCGCCCCGGCCCACATCCCTCTCAAACTCTGGGGTTGAATTTTGCCAATAACGGATATGAAAGGTGCAACTGAATATTCATGGAGGTCCACACCAGGGGGGCGTGGTCGGTATTGTCTGCCCATTTGCATAAAGTGTCTGATGAGACTTCGAAAAGCTTTAGAAACATGACCCTCACTGCGTCTGCCCTTTCAGCTTTCTTTTTGAAATGCACAAATAAATATCTGGACCCAATTGATGGTTATTAAATAAATAAAGAATGAGCGATTAGATACAGACAAAATAAAAGAATGAAAACTCAATTACTGCAGGGAAATCCCTGTAAAACGTAATCTGAATCCGCATGCAGATTAAGTTTTACAGGGATTTCCCTGCAGTAAATGAGTTTTCATTTCCATTTTGTCTCACAATCAAAACATCCAAGAGAGGGATACTGTCACTTCCTTCCTTTTCTAGAGTAAATTCTATGGCCAATAATATTAGGAATAATATCAAAAAGACCCTCAAGGTCAAACTGAGCCTCGGGTTTCCCAGGGCATAGTCCACAGAACGGAGCCAAACTATTTGCAATATTCACACTTGAGGGAACAACCTTGTTTCAAAAACCTCAAGTATATGTTGTTCCCATCCGCAGAGGGAAATTCGAGAGTTAATTTTTTAATTTTTTTTCTTTATGATTTTGCAGAATGGACATTTTCTGTTATAAAAACAACCCATCATTAATCAAGTATGCCACAAATTAAAGCTTACGACAAAGCGGGAACAAGTGCTGAAAAAAGGGATGGAATGGGAGAAAACACTTCATTTGCATATTACAGGACCTTACCCACAGCTTTTTATGGGGGGTGGGGGGGGAGGGGGAGGGTGTCTTTTGCTTCCCAAAACTGTACCCTTTTCTTCTAGCTTCCCAAACTGTAAAAAAAAAAAAAAAACCCTTTTTCTTCTATAAATGTCATTGCATATATAGGTATATATCATATCCCTATGATCACTCTTGTATTTCCTTTTACTAAAGAATGATGTTAATGTTTAATAAGAAAATTTATATATATAAAAAAAGACTTGCCAAAAAATTAAAAGATTGTTATTTATTACGTTGTAAGTATGGTTCAGTGAAAAAGGATAGTCACAGAAAATATGGACTTCCAGAGAACGAACCCCCGACCACCCCACCCTCCCCCACCCCCAACTCGGTACAGGCCTGCATAAATTCGAAACACGACGTCGTTGCTATAGCAGCGCAAATTGCTGCCGTTTTAGCTGCCTTCACTAACCACCTCTACTACCAGCAATTTAACACAACAGCCACAATAATTTACCTACTTCCGCAGATGGGACGAGCGTCTCCCAGCTGTCTGGTTGTCTGTTATGGCCATATTACACGGAATACGTTCACAAACGCGATAAACTCGGTTAAAGATCATCAGACACCATTAGTTTATCCAATTCAAAGATGTCGGAACATGACTTCACGTGTAGAGAGGTCAATTTCTTACATATTAGACTTAGAATGAACGAGAAAAGAAGCAGTGGATGATAATGATGATGGTTATGATGAGGTGATTGAATGGAAAAGGAAAGTAGGAGATAACACAATGATGATGATGATAAGACTAAACTAAAAAAAAAACTAATTTACATATCACGAAGCAGCTTAAAAAAACTAGTTTACATATCACGAAGCAGCTTAAGAGTGACACATATTTATTAGGGATTTGCTCCATGTAAAGATTCGGAAACACCGTAGGAATGTTGACGTGATTGCGTCTTATTTGACGACCTGGAAAGAGGATTTCCAACCTCAACCTTCATGAACTGTGGCATAGTTGGTACATCTTTTTTCTTTTCGTTTGGCCCTAATTTACACTTGACCATATATTTTGAAATTCTGAAACCATTTCAAACCTTTACGTTATTCTAGATATTAACTAAATTTCAGACAATTGTTATCAAATATATAACTATATATTAGCTTAAATTTTGACTATTGACCTTCATAAACTGTGGTATAGTTGATATATAATTTTTTTTACCTTATTTTACACCTAACCATATATCTAGTAATTTTGAAATCATTGCAAAACCTTTACATTATCTGAGATATGAGCTAAATTTCAGACAATTGTAATCAAATATATAATTGGTGAGAATGACTGGAGGAAGAATGTCTGCAGCTCAGTTGCTGCAGAGAGCCAAAAAATAGAGAGGAATGGCGAGCCATGATTGCCGACGTCCTTGGGGATATGACACCTGGATGATGATGATGATAATGATATAATTATATATTACCGTAGATTTTGACTTTCGTTCATAACCTCTTTTGGGAAATATCGCACCAAACTTAATTTTCAGTCGAATTCAATTTACCTTGACGTTGTCATTGACGCTTACTACATATTCCGGAAAAGTTAAGTACATTGACATAACAGACCTTCTTCTCTTATATATATAATATATATAATATATATATATATATATATATATATATATATATATATATATATATATAATAAATAATAAACAATTATATAAAGGTAAAAGTAGTACTGCTAAAGAGTCCTTTCCATCCTTTTGTTACATCATTTTTTTCTCCAATATTATTACTGTTATTGCCAGTATCATGATTGCTATCTTTCTATAATAGTTCAGCAATTGTGTGGATATTGCGGTTTATTCATTTTTTTTATCATGTCAGCTCATGTATCTAGATTGTGTATGTTTTGTGTATGTTAGTCTGCATTTTGTACATTCCATGTATATGGCCCTGAGCTGAAATAAAGGATATTATTATTATTATTATTATTCATTATTATTATTATTATTATTATTATTATTCTCCTCGCAAGTAATTAAGTAGGAGCAGCTGAAAGACATTAGACCTATATGTTCTTTTGACGTTGGTCGGGTGAAGTCCTGTCATTTTCATCATCAATGTAGCATTTTCATTAAAGTTAAAGTTATCACTCTCATTATTATGAATATCATCAACATCATCCACAACAATAGAAATAAAAATAACAATAAGAGGAACTAAAAGGATTTTGCTTTGATTTTCCATGGTCATTCATATCCAGTGCAATATAACAACCACAAGACTCATTCTCTCTTGCAAAGGGAAGGGCGCTCTACTACTTTCATTTCTGAGAAACACATTTTGCATAATTTCTCTCAGAGTCATAAATGGATCCCATTTGGGACACTAAAGTTATTCGATAACTCTTGCCCTAAGGGAAGCGCTCGGGCGGCGAAGATGAGAAGAGGGTGTCCGGGAGGGAGGGGAGGAGTGGGCTCCACCACCGGAGAGGGAGAGGTTATCATTATTAATCTCCCATTCCATGAGAAGAAAACTCGACGCTGATGGGAAATTTGAAGAAAGTATTTACTTTTGAGTTTGCATCTTTCTTTCTGCTTTTTAGTTTTCCGTAAATGAGAACTGTTGTGCGGCCTATGTCTGTCCGTCCGCCTTAAAAACTGCTGTGGCTAGAGGGCTGCAAATTGGTATGTTCATCATCCACCCTCCATTCACCGAACGTACAAAATTGCATCTCTCTAGCCTCAGTAGTTTTGATTTTATTCAAGGTTAAAGTTAGTTATAATCGTACTTATGGCAGTGCTATATAGAAACCAACAACATAGGCCACCACCGGACCATGGCTGATTTTCAGTAGTTCACCGAAATATAATCCTTAGCTTTAAACCAGAATTTTTTAATGGGCCTTTGTGGTTGAGATGCATCCTGTTTTAACGACAATTATTTACACACATATACATATACACATATATAGATTACTATATATATATATATATATATATATATATATATATATATATATATATATATATACTATATATATAAAGGCTATGCAAACAGACACGAAAAACTTAAAAGAATATCAGGCCCTCACCCGCTTACGTCTTGGAGATAGAGGAACTGTTCCTACTTCCATTGACACTGACACATAACCTGTTCTGTTGCCGATTCCATTTTTCTTTTTATCAGCAGGACTTTTCTTTTTTCTTCGTATTTGACTCTCAGCGCTCCGTAAATCCTCATCCGTGAAGATCGAAAACCTTTAAATGTAGTCCATTATTCAAATCTTGACAAATGCACATATGCTCGAGTGATTCGAAGGATTTTAAACTCATATATCTGCACATTTCAAGATTTAAAGATCCCTACCGATAGAGAGTTTAAATCCATTCGCACAGAATCAGCGCCATTTTCAATGTACTTTGGTGTATACAAATACAAACATTATAAATAGGAAAGATGAGGCAGATGAAAAGAGAGAAACATTGAGAGAAGAAATTTTTGGCAAGCCCACGAGTCACTTCCACTTCATATTTACCCTAACCCCACGGATCCTTTTGTTTTCTTTTATTTTTGTTTTGCCACAGTACGACAAAAAAATAACACATATGATTCTGAAAGGCATTTAATTATATTTATTTTATTCGCTAAGAAATGGTTATCAATTTAAAACGGTTAAGGCCTCTCCAGCTGCATTATTTATTTAAGCATCCTTCAAGCAGACATCAAATGGACAATTTCAAGATAGTGTATAAAAGGAACAACCCGCCTCTCTCTCTTTCTCTCTCCTCTTGCTCTACGAAAATATTCAATATTACGCTTATAACGAGTAAGGATTATTTCACACGCATAAAATACAAAGGCTGATTGCCCCTTAGTTATAGCGTTGACCGATGTGATAGAAAAAAGAATGGTACCAATTACACGAAAAGGTCGTCGGGATTTGGACAAGGAGAGACGGTTCCCCTTCTGTTTCTTCAGCAGATTAGGGCTGTTTATTTCTCTCGAGTAAAGCATTAGGCCTCTTTGTCCTCGGCTGAGTGACATTGCAAGCTGGGGAAGACTAAACGTTCTTTATACAAGGTACTTGTACATTGATATTCTCTCTCTCTCTCTCTCTCTCTCTCTCTCTCTCTCTCTCTCTCTCTGTTATGAGTATTAGAAGGGAAAGCGACGAAAGGGCTAATTTGTAAATCCACTATTCTTCTTTAATCTATTATTCATTGTCTCAGGCAAGAATATATTCTGGGTCGAAGAAAACGGACAGACCGACAGACAGACAGTTATCGTCACTAAAACGAAAACATTAGGCATCTTAAATAAATCACTTCTCTATCCTAAAACAGCTAAGTATTCAACTTCCAGTGTATTCACCAAAACTAAACATCGAAAAATAAAAAAATTTAAAATTAACTAAAATAATTATCAAATAAACAAATACGTGCGATTAGTTATATCTAATGTAAAGTTTTGATCTAAACAATATATTGCAAACTTGAACACTTCAGAGAAAAAGGTATCTGACAAGGTCTCTAGACTTTGGTGATTTTAAAATGCTAAAAAATTATGCAATAATATAGAAATAACACAGTTATGATGAGTGAGAGAAAAGCTTTTAAATAAATCGATCTATGAAGAGAAAACGAACACGAGCATTTTCACCAGATAAGTAAAATACCAAGACAAAAAATTACATTGCTTCTTAAAATAAATTAAAACGTAAACAAATTAAAATATAGCCATAATTAATCAAACCCTGATTTCCCCTTTCCTTGTCCACAAGCATCGTATTAATTAACAAGGTCAATCTTCTTGGACTAAATGACAATCATGGCCCCTTATGGTGCAATGCGCTCCCGGGGGTAGTACCTCGTTGGACAAGTGGTTAGCGTGCTCGCCTACCGAGTCGGTAGTCTCGAGTTTGATTCTCCACTCTGCCAACGTGGAATCGGAGGAATTTGTTTCTGGCGATTAGAAATTCATTTCTCGATATAATGTGGTTCGGATCCCACAGTAAGCTGTAGGTCCCGTTGCTAGGTTACCAATCCAAATGGTCCTAGCCACGTAATATACTAATATTATATATTATTATTTTTATTATATATTATAATATTATATATATATATATATATATATATATATATATATATATATATACATATATATATATATATACTAATATATATATACATATATATATATAGTATATATATAACATATATATATCATATATATATATATATATAATATATATACATATATATATATTATATACATATATAATATACATATATATATATATTCTACATATTATATATATACATATAATTATATTATATATATATACTATATATATATATAATATATATATAATATCCATATATCTATATCCATATATAATAATATATATATATATATATAGATATATAATATGTATATATGTAAGTGTTACATAATAAAAATAATCGAAGTTTTTTATTCCATATATATAAAAAACTAAAACTATGATTAATTAAAACCAGTGACCCAAGAGGTCAACCAGATTGCTTGCAGGAATGTGATCAGACCCAGAGACGATAAATATGCTGAAGTAAACGTATACATAAAGTAGGCTAAGATGACGTGCCGTCACCTGTGGTCCTTCATTTGTTTTGAAAACATTAGTCCAAGCCTCCTGCTCGAGACAACTACCGTGACCTATAATTCAAACGGCCTACGTGATTTGTAATCTATGTCATCTGCATGTATGTTCATATGTTCGAGCTACTGTCTGCTTCCTTTATGATTTGTAAACGAGATTGTAGTGAGATTTGAATTAGCCATCATCATTGGCAGACCTGTACAAATTTCCTCTGATCTTGATCATGTAATCTCAGAGAAAAGAACTATTTTTTGTACTCCGTGTTTTCTACTAGAACCTCACATCAGAAAGAGATTGAATGAAGTTACAACTATCATCATGAGTTTAACACATCGTCGTCATAACGAAAGAAGATACTTTTTTTCGTAAGTGATCTACAAACCCCAAGACACTCCAATGAGACTGGAAGTGCATAACCAACCGACTTAGCGTAATATTATCGCAAGTCTAACATAACCTCACAGGGCGCCTTATTATACAAGGCAACAGTTCTTTCATATATATATATATATATATATATATATATATATATATATATATATATATATATATATATATATATATATATATATATATATAGCTAAGCCTTCGGGCCAGCCCTAGGAGAGCAGTTATTCAGCTCAGTGGTCTGGTTAAACAAAGGTATACTTAACTTTTTAACTCCCAAGGGGTCATGGTTCCTCCAAAATCACTTCCCCTGGCCGCCATCCAAGCCACAGTTTCCATGCACCCAGGCGAGAGTAGTCCAATAATGTCTTTCACTAAGTTATTCTTCAATTTTTAGCTTTTTCTGCTTATTGCCCCATTATGTGAGGAAGTACTATGGACTACGTATGTTCCTCTAAATGAAATAAAAAAAGGTAAATTAATATTAGGTAGGAATTGGAATTTTATACCTGAGATGTTTCATCCATTTATCGATAAACTGATAGATAAGCATTATGGATAACTGAGCGTTAATAAAAAAAAATACAATGCAATATAAATAAAAAAAACAAGAAGCTGTTATTCAAAACCAAAAGTAAATATGGAATTCAGAGGAAAATAATAGGTCATCATTCAAGTTTAATCGTCAAGAAAAGGACAAGAAAAAGGAGGAAAGGATAGAGTGCTTAATTTAGCTTTCCCCTTTCTGACCTGGAATCGGCTATTTCCTTTGTTCTTTCTCTATTTTACTGATAACTGCTACAAAATGTTGCACTTGCAATTTATCTTACATTGATTCGTTCATGCTCAAGCAAACCGTGTTAGATATACAAAAAAACCTTGCTTCCAAGGTTTACTGTTTCTTTATCTTATCTTAATTGTAAGCCTCGCGATCTCTCTCCTCTCTCTCTCTCTCTCTCTCTCTCTCTCTCTCTGTATGAAACCCACTGCACCTTCAAATGACTCATTAAACTATTATAATATGTTTTCATACGTCTAAACGCGAACGCTCAATATTAGCAAACATCTGATCAGATTGCAACTACAGTAGATTCACATCAAGTGTCCATCTGATGTCTAAGCCAGTCCCTTACGACGCACCTGATTGGCTGCTGATAAGCCAGTCACAGGACTGGAAACTCTCAGTCTCTCGAGAGAGTTCAAATAGGCAAGGTGTACTGTTCCACCTCTCCTGAGGGATACGTCTTTTTAAAGTATCCCTCAGGAGAGGTGGAACATGCATACTGCCCATGTGAACTCTCTCGAGAGACTGAGAGTTTATAGCCCTGTGATTGGCTTATCAACAGCCTATCGGGAGCGCCGTAAGGGACGGGCCTAGACATCAGATGCACGCTTGATGTAAACCTACTATAGCAACAACTACCTCAGCAACAGTATTGCATCAGATGATAAGAATGTTGTTACCAAGATCCTTGGATGAGGAGATGCCCAATAAACGACCGTTGAGCCTCTTATAGGAGGCAAATGGAAATCTATTGTCACGAGCATAATGGCTGGGGATAATAATTTGAAAGAGGAAAATGAGTTGTCTGTGAATAGATTGTTCATCCTATGTCCTTTTCCTCCCTGGCTACAACCCACTACAGTCAACCAGCTACCAAGACTGAGAGAGAGGTTTTAATGGGACTTATTCTCGCTTCGTTTTGCATGGATGTGAAATCGAGTTTTTTTTTTTTTTTTTTTGCTACACAACAATGCACATTCAAAGCTGTAAACATTGAAAAAATACGAAGACAATTTATTAATAAACGCTGCAAAACATTACTGAGGGAATCAGAGAATGTCATACATAATGACAATTAAGCCATCGAAGAGAGTAATTGGAATGGAGGAGTCATTCCGTCATGCCCAATTACAAGCATCGAGCATTAATTACCTTTGTTGCATGCATTCATGCAAATGAGTAGCGAGAAATCACGAAATGTCTCTTGAATCCTAATATTAGAAATGCGATAAAAAGTAATTTTTTGGCGCTATAAAAATCTCATATTCATGAAAGGAAAAAAATATGAGCAAAAAAATACAAAACATTAAATGGATGTCACTCAACATGAGATGGCATTTGATTCAACAAAATTTTCCTGCTTTCATTTCACGGAACTTAAACTCGGCAAAACTGGAGCTGGCATTAGGCATTAATATCCTCCTTTTTAGTTTTCTTTTGAAGAAAACTATTGAGCCGGCTTTGTCTGTCCGTCCGCCCTCAGATCTTGAAGACTACTGAAGCTAGAGGGCTGCAAATTCGTATGTTGATCTTCCACCCTCCACTCATCGAACATACTAAATTGCAGCCCTCTAGCCTCAGTATTTGTTTAAAATATTATTTAAGGTTAAAGTTAACCATAATCGAACTCTGGCAGCTCTATAGGTACCAACAACTTAGCCCACCATCGGACCGTGGCTGAGCTTCATGGGCCGCGGCTAAGAGTCTTATGGGCCGTGGCTGAGGCCACCACAGGACGGAAAACTCGATGTCTTCTGCGCATTTTTTACTGGTTTCTTCTTCCAAATAAACTTGAAAGCATCGGTCTACTTTTCTCACAGACGACGAAATTTGTTGACGATGTTTCAATCTGATTCTCGTTTCTCTTATAACGATTCTCGTCTGCTGATTTAATGACTGATTTCAACAGATATCTAGCGTCCTCTCTTTGTTGATCATATAACATCACGTGACACATTAGAGGAGGAGAATATACCAAATGAATATCTTCAGTTTTGTAAGGATTTGATATTTAAACTGTCGGAGGAACGAACACTCGTCTAGCCTTTCCCTTTTCTCCCCATCTTGACTGCTACCCAAGGCAGTCGTCTAACAACCTGGCGCATCATTCACTCCTTTAGGCAGCAGGGGTAGATTTAAAACGACTAATAATTTCTTCGTTAAAGTTTAAGCCTCTGAAAGCATACGCCTATGAGACAGCAACTCAAATTACGGAGGAAGAGTTAGATTATCCATGGTGGAAGCCTTATAAATCAACTTCCCGATGGAGTAGACGTCATCATAGCTAGAAAAAACCATGAGGCGGAAGAGAATTCCAAAGCCTGGCAGTCAGTTTAGACCGATTCCTATACAGCGTAAATGTCGGTGAGAGGTGGCCTGACAAGGAGTGTCTAAATGTCGCCTGAGAAAAGCAAGAATGATCAATTAAAGCTCAAGGCAAACAGTGACAGAAATGGTGTTTCCTTTGTCACACTAAGAAATAGAATAAAATTAGAACGACGTCTATCTCTGGCTGAAAGGATAAGACGGAAACGAAATTGACCACAGGAAAATAAACACTCTGATGGCTTTATAAATCCACTAGAGAAACAAATACTAACCTTTTAACAGTGCTGTTAAACTTTCAGTAACATCCACGGCCAATCCCTCCACCCCTCCCCGCAAACGCCCCCCCCTCCCCACTCCCCCCCCAAAAAACCGTAAATACTCATGCACAACATCTTTCTTGTGCTTTCAGGTTCACCCCCCAACAAGCTCTCGCTGGGTCAAGCCTTCACTCCTGAAGTGGAGTGTGTATACTGGCGAACGCCCTGGTTGTTCAAGAAGGCTCTCCTTCTTCTCTCGAGAACCACATTGTAACATAAAGCGAGGCATCAAGAATATTCCTCGAGAAGTGCGATGCTCCGCACAAAGGACTGTTCCGCCTCTCTCTCTCTCTCTCTCTCTCTCTCTCTCTCTCTCTCTCTCTCTCTGCCTTCTTCGCAAATGGTGGTCTCACTAGGGACGAAAGACTTTGCCCCCACCAGCCTCCAACATTTTCCATATCTTGAATTTGATGATTGTTTTGAATGAAAAGATACCATGAATTTAATTACTGTTTTTAAGAGATATCGTGAATTAGATCATTGTTTTAAAATACATCATGAATTTAAACATTGCATTTTAAAAGATGTCCAGAATGTAATAATTTTTTAAAAGAAATACTGCATTCTATGTTTAAAAAACTTTATTTTCATCTGTGTTCTTGATTAAACTTCTTTGTCCTATTGTGGTTTTTGTCTGTGAATCCCCAAGTTTTTTTTTTTAATGAATTAAACGCGTGAAACTGCTCTTATGAATTCCAACCCCCCTTGGTCAGTATATTACACGATGCAAGGTATAATGATACGAATAAGAATAATTATGATGAACCATTTACTACGGTTAAGAAACCACCTAGCAAAAAGGTCTTAAGGCAAAGGGATTAAACGAAAGAAAATTATAACGGAATTAAAAGTAGAGGAATGGGAAAGGAAATAGTGAAATCTGTACGTAGCTGAACTGCATATGGAAGTATGTGGATTAAACGGAAAAAAACGAAAAAGCATGTACTAGTCGTCGAACAACGGAAAACCAATATAAAAAAGACATGAATACACAGAAATAACTCAACGAAAAGGAAAAACTGCGTAAAATAGCGTCTGCAAGAAAGCAATTATTGCCACAAAGAACGAATGTAAACAGAATGGAATTATCTCTTGTTAGATTGGCCAAGGAGGGAAAGAGATCTTATGCCAAAATGAAGAAGAGAAAAAAAATGTTGATGGAATGAGGGGAAAATGTTGGTCGAATTATGAATACACAGATTAAGGACACACACACACACACACACAGAGTTTAGATAGAGAGAGAGAGAGAGAGAGAGAGAGAGAACGTATATATGTTGACCGAATGAGCAATGAAGACACTGGAGATGTACCATAACCGTCGCAATGGATCAAGAATAACGACAATATTGCCACGAAAGAAAATATAAACTAAGAAATTAAATACCTGACGAGGCAGGAAATGGGAACAAGAGAGCTGTTCTCACCACGAGAACAAAGAATAGGAGATAACCAACGCGATAAAATGGATCAAGGAAAGCAATTAACGGAGGTTAAAAATCGTGCATAATATAACCAGTACCTTCTTTGGCTCTCTTCATGTTTCTGCCCTTCATCCTATGTATTAAAACAAATCTGCAGAAATTGGCCCAAAGACATGAATTGATTATATTTTATTAATTTGTATGAATATATGTTGCTAAAAACCCTCTTCTAGGCAGTATTTTTCTTCATCGAAATGAGACCATTGAATTAAATAAAGATTCTTGCCACAGAGCATATTCCTCTAACATTAATATATATATATATATATATATATATATATATATATATATATATATATATATATGTGTGTGTGTGTGTGTGTGTGTGTGTGTATACACTGACACACACACACACACATATATATATATATATATATATATATATATATATTATATATATATATATATATATATATATATATATATATATATATATATATATATATATATATCGTTCGAAGTTTTCTAAACTTCGTCAGAAAGGTGGATCTTTCCATCTTGTACAGATAGCTATACTAAAATCAAACTAAATCCTTGTATATTTTAACTTCAAATCAAATCCCTAGTCACATCCTAGGCCCTTTTGTCGACCTTCCCTCATTTCGTCTGTTGTCAATATCTCAGTTCAAGTAATTCTTTCTCTCACTACAATTTGTTGTTCCTTTTTTTATCGTCAGTAGATCCTCCTTATCTCCTCTCCCTTCCTCTGATTCTTCACTTTCTTATATATTAAATTCCAAAGCATTCTCTTTATTTTTGGAACTTTTTCTGATATCAAGAGTTCGTCTTCAGTCTCGTTAGCTCATTCCTAATTTATAACCTGATCCTCTTCCATATATTCTGTCTGAATACTCTATTTCTCCTTCTCTTCATGAGCACAGGAATTTCTTTTCATTGGGAATCTTTCGTATCTTGTTTTCACCATGAAGCCGAGATTGAAAAAAAGTGTCTTCATCCTCTTCTTCTCTTTTCATGCTGCTCTTTTTTCTTGCTATATATCAGGCCATCATTCTCTTCCACCTCTCAATTTGGAATCTTATCTTCATTTTCCCGTCATTCAGGAATTTTATTCTTTACTTTCACGATAACTTCTACAAAGGTTACCAAATTGGGGTCCGCGGACCCAAGGCCCTGGGGGTTCCGCGGCACATTGAAAAAAATTAATGTTTTTTCAACTCCTGAAAAAAATATATACGTATATAATAAAAAGAAAATATATACATCACTGATTCTCTATCATCCTAGTGTCGGTTTTATCGCTAGATCGGTGTACAGGTAGCTTATTCTCATACTTACTTTGTTCAAGATTATGCAAATATCAAAATGTGGCTACGTTGTACTGGGTATCCCGGTATGGTAATGATAAATTTGATTGACTGGGGTCGTTGGCTGGGATTCATACCTGGGGGGTCCTTGGTATGGTCAAGTTTGGTATACCTCTACTTTAAAATACCGCCTGCCCCCCCCCCCCTCTCTCTCTCTCTCTCTCTCTCTCTCTCTCTCTCTCTCTCTCTCTCTCTCTCTCTCTCTCTCTCTTTCTATTCTCCTAGAAAAAAAATCAGCGAGTATCAATTACAACCATACACAAACCACCATAAATATGTATTCACTTTGAGCAGGAAGAAAACTATTGCTGATGAATGAACGATAAAATAAGAAATAGAGAAAATAACTCTCATATAGTCTTGAAAGTAAATTCTTGAAGTAAAAGTAGGATAAGGAATGAAAAGCCGATGAAAAAAATGGAAAATAGAGTCCTATCATCTTCATAT
>NC_061097.1:40610548-40616769 GCF_015104395.2 Macrobrachium nipponense
TATTAATAAGTATAAATAGCATCAATACATATTACATTAATAAGTATAAAGAGGATCAATACATATTACATTAATAAAAAATATATAAAAGCATCAATGCATAATAAAATAATAAAATAAGTATAAATAGCTTCATTACATTAATAACGTAGTAAATAACGTCAATATATAATAAAATAATAAGTATAAAGAGCACCAATACATATTACATTAATAAGTATAAAGAGCAACAATACATATATATTACATCAATAAGTATATATAACATCAATACATAACACATTACATTAAAAGTTTCCTTTTCGTAATTCAGGCAAAAAGGTTAAGAATACCCGACTGGAAGGAAACTGCGATTACGTACCTGTGTCACAGAGTATGTTTCCTGTTGCATATTCAACAATGCAGTAGTGTAAACGACACAGTTTATTCATGAATATCTCATAATTACGCCGTTTATCATTCTTAATGCAATAGGTTCGACTAGCTAATAAATAATGCAAACCGACCTAAATATAAAAGAAAACAAAAGCAAGAAAAAGAGAGAGAGAGAGAGAGAGAGAGAGAGAGGTGGGGTTGGGGGTGTGTGGGGGGGGGGGGGGGGGGGGGGGGGGGGGGGGGGGGGGGGAAGAAGCGGGGGGGGGGGGGGGGGGGGGAAAGAAGAGCATATCTCTAGAAGCAAATCTTGAATACTTCTTCTCCATTTACGTGAAGATTATTTTCCTTCCTTTTTTTTCCCTTCCTCTCAAAAAGATGGCTTCCCGGGAATCATGGCCTCCTGCCTTTGCAGATTACAGAAGGAGGTGGGGTTCACGTAATGCTCTCCCCAGAGAATTCCCCATTCGAGAATTTGTTTTCCCTTTAACGCTACACACACACACACACACACACACACACACATCATACACATAAGCTGATCACACTTGAAAAGAAACTTTCAGGGCGTTTGTATATAGAATTTTACTAGATAGCTGGAGGTGCGTTGTAACGTCTAGATTCGGATTTGGAAGCGAATATTTAATCATTGTATAGTTTTCTGGTTTTGTGAAGTATAAGAAAGTACTAAATCACGATGCATTATACCCGAGCTTCATTTCAGAATGTAAATGTGCGTCTGCTTGTACCCAGTTCGAAACCTTATCTTAATGTTGTCTTATCCATTTCTGTGGGGACAGTAAAATATTAGAAGTTGCAAACAACTGTTATTCGAAAAGGAGATTTTCAGTACAATTTTTGCGCACACGAGCACACACACATAGACAATATATGTGTGTGCACGTGTGTGTATGTATGTATGTATGTATGTATGTATGTATATATATATATGTGTCGACCACCAAACCCCAGAGGGAAGTTCCATCAATGGACTTTATTTTCTGAAAGCAGTGTCTTGGTAGACTCTTCGTCATCTTCATCATCGTGAAGAGAAATCCGTTCAATATTTCCTGACAGTTTTATGCTACGAAAGACGAATAATAATATTTATGTGGTTTTATATAGATTCAAGCAAACATGACCTCAACCTGGTGCCCTGGCAGGAAAACCAAAAGGTTTATTGTTCCCAAAAGCAATTGTATGAACTATTTCATGTTTTCTATATTTATCCTTTTCTTACTTCATCCACTGTTTTCCCTTTCCTTTAATCACTCTTATCCCCAAGTCTCCTATTCTCCTTCTTTCATTGTTTTATCTTCACACATTTCAGTTCTCACGTTGCTGTGTTTCTTCCTGGTCTTTCCCATTGTTTACTGTGTCGCTTTTCACTGTTCCATTCTAAACTTTATCCTTTCACCCTCCAACCAGTCCATCCCTCTTGTGGGGGTTGGGGTTGTGTGGTGGGGGGGGGGGGGAGGATGGGTCTTCCCAGGGGTTTCCAGTCAGGTTCAGCAGCTGGTTTGCGTTCGGGCCCTTTTGTGTTCCATACTTTCACACCTCTCTGATTTACCGTACTCAGTGTTCATCTACCTTTTGAGAACAAATTCTTTAGACCTAAGAGGAGGGTTTGGTTTTTAAAAAAGGTACGTCAGTGTCCGTATGATAAATAATATCTTGGGATTTATTTACTGAGTCTTCCTTGACTTTGGTGGGTAATTATGGTGTATTTTATCGGAGTTCTTCTTAGTAATATTTTTTTGTTTCGCGATTGGAATGCCAAATTACCGGCCTCTTTTCGTTTGAATAATGTTTTAGTGCTTATTCCTGATGCTAACTCCTCTCTCTCTCTCTCTCTCGCATCGTCTCTCTCTCTCGCTCTCTCTCTCTCTCTATATATATATAGATATATATAGTATATTATATATATAGATATATATATATATATATATATATATATTATAGAGAGAGAGAGAGAGAGAGAGAGGATTTTGCCGAGAGAGAGAGAGAGAGAGAGAGAGAGAGAGAGATTCTAAGCTTTCTAATAACTTGCCAATAGAGATGTCTCACATTCCACGCTGAACTCGAGACGACATTTTCCGAAACAAACGACAGAAGCTGAGATGCTGAAGATAGAAACGAAGAAGTGGAAAGATAATATTCCCCTTCTATCATTTTATCTCGGTGGAAAAAATGTACACTTTTCAACTTTTAACTTTACGGGAACTATTCCCTTTCAACTTTTGGTCCTGAAGTCAGTTCTTCATTTTCGTCTTTTTTTTTCTTGCGGATAATGCTACCTTTTTTTTTTCTCATTGATTGATTGATTGATTGATTGACTGATTGATTGATTGATTTATTTATCTATCCTTTAGAAGGGGAAGTGTTTGTTATCGTCTTTGCCTTGAGAAGAATGCGCTTGTTTCATTTTATTTATTTATTTATTTATTTATTTATTTATTTATTTATTTACTTATTTTGGTGTCCCAGTAAAATGTCGGATGATAATTTTTCCTTATATATTTTATTTTGAGGAAAAATATTGTTTTATTGATTATTTTACAACTGGAGGAAAGTTCACCCTATCTATCTTTAGGTGTAGATTATTATTGCTTTATCTTTTTTAACCTATTTTTATACTGGGTAATTCCTCTTTTCATATCCTGCTGGCGTGACAGAATCCTTGTTCAGTGTTTTTATCCTTAGGGGAAATACACGATTTTGTATCTAGAGAGTAAACATTCCTTTTTATATTCTGTTTTACCTTGAATAAAAGTTTTATATATATTACCGGCCCCCACCCTACGAGGGGTAACAAACCGCCCCACCCCCCACCCCCACCCCCACAGGTGAGGAAGTGGAAGAAGAAGTGGACCAGGAATGTGTAGGTAGGGCAGATTGTTATTGACATTTCAGGGAAAGAGGAGAAATGCATTTTTGGAATAATTCCCCTAAAGCGACTTCTTGAGTTGTATTATCCGGTGAAGAGTAATAATATCTCCGGAAAGATTTCATTTTGTCGTTCGGCTCAAGATGGATTTTTTCTTTCTTTCTTTTTTTTAAGTGAAATTCCTTGGTTTTGTTGTTTCACTTTTTGTAGTGAAGAGGAATCAGTTGAGTTGTCCTCGTGAATTGCTGTTTTATTCTTAAAGCTCGAAACATCGTTTTTCCGTTCGACGTTGCCGTGTGTGAATACAACGAAGATAAATTACATATTTACGATTTTTCTTTTCTTTTTTTAAGGCGAAGAGAAAAAAAGAACTTTCTTTTCCACCTTCCACAGCTGAAAAAGGAATGTTATTTATATTTACTGTTCGTACAGAACATCACGAGGACTTCACCCTGAAAACATATTTCACCCTTGAAAATCATATTGTCAGTTCACTGATGGTTTTAACTTAATGTATATCAATATTTTGTTTTGTTTACAAAACCAAATCAATCTTTATTTTCATCAAGACATTTTATAAGAAACTGAAAGTCTAAGTGGGAAAGCAATTTGGAATTGTTGTTTTTCCAAAAGAGTTATTTATTTTCTTTGTCTTCGAATATATTTTATTTATTTCTTCCCAGTCTTTCTAACTCCCTTTCTTTCACCTATGTTTCTTGCACCCTGTCGTAACCTCAACATTTGTTATTATTTGTTTTTCCTGTATATTTTCCCTTCGCGTTTTTCGTTTTTTCCTCCTGTTATTTTCGTACTTATCTTTCTTCACATCTCGTTCACTTCTCACCTTCTGCTTAACCCTCCTTTCCCTCGAAAGTTTCTTGGAGTTCGATTCCCCTTCGACTTCGGTTCCTTTGGAATTGGAATCCGAACCCGGTTTTGTTTTCGGTTTGTCTGTCTGAGGATCTTGTCAGGATTTGAGTCAACAAGTTTGTTTGAGTTTGTGATTAGATTTGTGGGAGTTTCGTTTGCCTCCGTTTTTTTCCGATTCTTATGTTTCTCTCGTATAGGAATATTTCTCAATTGTTGTTGTACAATGATTATAAAAGCAAATTTAAAACAGGAAGTTAAACTCGGCCAGCAGCTTTGACTCTGAATATTAACTTAATCTTTTATATTTTATATGACAATGACGCGCTATTTATTTTAATAAAAATAATGTATCTTTACCAACTTGATACTGGTTTTTAAATGATGATCATTAAAATTTTTTGGATGTTGGAGTCGGATTTTATTTTGAAGGGAAATCTTCATATCCAGACCTGGGTACAAAGTGTTAGGTTAAGTTACATTTTTTAACCTAACCTGTTTTTAACTTTGTTATGAAAGGTCACCAGATCTAACAAACAAATGCCATTTTCTGTGAGATTCCAAAAGAACCAAACTCTTTGGAAGGATCAGGATGAAAGAGAAGCGACATTTCCTTTGCTTTGTTTAGGTTTTGTCGGTGTCTTTGAAGGAGGTCGGTTCCTTTGACAGAAAGGAGGACGAAGGTGTGGAAGGAGCAGGTAATTTGGATGTCTACTGAAGAGGAAAGAGACCAAATATTTTCGCTCTATTCAACAGAAGAGATGAAAGATAGACGCTTTGATATCCAGAAAGTACAAGAATGTGTTAGACACTGGGTAGCATCGCAACTTGCTTCTGATGGGTTGTCATGTTAATGACTTGTCTTTGTAGATGTGTTGAGGAAAAATTGACCAAGCCATCCTATTGTTACTCCACCGCAGAGGACACGCCTTTGTTTTTAACTGAAAAAACTTTTTTATTTTGAAATAGGAGACAAGTTCTTTATATATAATATCAGGCATATTGAAAAGATACAGCATCTTTTAGTAACTCTCACATCAGTTTTCGTGGTTGGAGTCGGTTTGTGGAATGTTTATAGGAATCTGTTAGTTAGTGAACCTCAGCTTGTGGTTGAGCTAATGGCAAAGACGAGTGGAAGAAGTATGGTAGGTTGTTACAACCTCCAAGGTTGCAGTACAGGTTCTTTTAAGGTCTTTATATTTTCAAGGATTGCAGTCAGTACATGTACCTCAGTGACAAGGAAGGACGGAAACAGAAACTCAAGAAAAACTTAACAATATTTATTACAAACTAGAAAGTCACTAAATCTTAAATCAACCTTGCGAGATTAAATACACTTAATTATATAGATATATCAACAAGAGAACAAATACCTGGTTCTCTGGATCTCGCAAAATAACCTAAAGCTACTACACTAAACCCTATCAAGAGAAAATTTCAAGAGAGAAAACATACTTAATATATAACAAGTTGGATCCAAAATAAGGCTAGCCAAAATCACCAATAACCTAATAATAATAAGATAGAAAGAAGTAGGAGATGAAAACAAGGAAAACCTTAATATTCCTACCTATAACACCAAGCTAAGCAATGTGGAACTCAGTCCACTAAATACCAACATACAATCAACTATGACAATATATACATGTAAACATACATATATATACTTATAAATAACGAAAATTGGCAAAAATATATAATTTCACCTCAGTGAAATTCCAGAAGAGGAGTTGAACTCAGGGCCGTGATCAGTCCATCAAGCTGCTAACGGAAGGGCAAATACTGTACGCCAGGTACTGAAGGGCAACAACATTTCCGATACAAGAGGAACGATAATATCGTCTTACCTGGCGACAGACTCCTACTACTGCCACCTCACGAGTCAAGTAGCTCTCACCCCCGTTATATAACAGCTGGACGAGGATAATACGGCAGATAAATCCAGAAATCCAGTGCCGGGATACAGCGGACGACACTAGTTTTCCCCGTCAAAATCCTCCGACGGGAACAAGGGGCAGAAACAGCAGGTCGCAGATGACAGAGCGTCTGCTAAACTCCTCAACAGCTTAGTGTGAAGGTCGCAGGTGACAACAAC
>NC_061097.1:40617269-40624769 GCF_015104395.2 Macrobrachium nipponense
AAAGGATGGTCAGTTAGCTTGTAACTTGAGAAAACTGGATAGAGCAAGTGGAGACACGCCTAGATAGCATAACGGGGACAGATAGAGAAAAGCTTATTGAAGCCAAGAGTTATCTTGATTTGGAAGCCGGAGGAGACTTAGAACGATACGTCCACTCCGAGACTTACCGAGATCTTAAGAATTGGGAAGAATTGAAACGGTATTTCAGGAAGGTTTATTCCACAGTTGGTGAAAGAGATCCAGTTACTAGCTTGGCAAGGATAGTGCGTCAATTTAAGTTAGACGAAAGACGTTATCAAGAGTTTAGCTCTCAGTTGTATAACAATATGAATGAATGGGGTAACTTCATGGAATCCACAGGTTGGATAGAGGTGGAAGGAGGCAAGCAAAAATGCTAATGCGGGTCATGTCAAAAAAAATATTTAGACTAGCAATAATGATTGGAAGCCTGCCAACGGAAGTTATTGCAAGGATGACCCGTAAGTGGGAGACATCCGATGATGTAGCAGAGATTGAAGAGGAGGAAACAAAAATCCTAGGTAGAAGGCCTGAAGGGAATCCTATATACAGACCTTTAGTCGCTATAGGACAAAAAGAAAGGGGTCCAAATAGATCTAGGACACCATCTAGAAATCAGAATAAGATGCCAGGTAAATCTTCTCAAGGAGGATTTTCGACAGTCACGTGTTTAACTGTCAGAAGAGAGGACATTATGCCAGTGACTGCCGAGGATAGCCTTCTGTCCTTTCCATATAAGAGAACAGGACATAGTGCTCGAGAATGCAGAAATAAATTAAATTTCAGCTCCTAGAGGTAGATCTCAGTCGAGAGGCAGAAGTAGAACCAATAGTCAATCTCCCCCAGTTAGAGGAAATAGAGATTCCGCCCCAAATAGATATCCCAATCAAACAGCAAGTATAGGGTATCAACCAGCTCAGTCAATGTCGGACGACGCAATGGGAAATTTTCTGCTTACTGGTACAATGAATCTTCCTCTATAACAGAGAGAACGTCCGGAATGGTCAAGGCTAAGCCCAGCTACACAGGTTAGCAAAGTTGATGTAGGAAATGAATATAATTATAAGACCATTATTTCCCGCACATGTCGGTCTAGAGAAACCTATTATACATTCTTTGATACATGGTAGTCCTAAGAATATAATGTCAGAAAAGGTTGTATCGATTGTATTCCTTTTTTCTCACTTAAAGTTTGAACCCAGTGGAAGATTGTAGAATCACAGACGTCCAGGGCAATGATATCCACGTAATTGGACAGTTAGATTTTCCATTTAGGCTAGGCAGAATTGCTCTAAGAGAAAATGTTCTGGTAGCCAGAGATTACAAGTTAGCTTTTGCTCATTTGCTGATAGGTTATCCAACTATGGCTAGACAAGGATAAGCATTGATGCCCCTAGAGACACAACTAGTGATTAACAACGGTCGTGAGATTTCTAGAATACCAATATGCAAGCCAATTAAAAGAACCCAGACTCAAGAGAATCCCACACTGAAAGGTATTCTAAAGAAGGATAAGACAGAGGGAAGATATCCAAAATGCATCACGAGTTCACAACAGATCATTAACCTCTTAGAATCAAATCAATGCACTTATTTAAAGTTAGAAAGGGAATTAAGACTTAAACCAGGAGAAAGTACGTGGGTAGAATGTACAGTAAATCCAATTTTTGAAGGGAAGGAAATTCTCACGCTTACTGAAAAGTCGCAAGTAAATGGAATACATTATTCTTCTAGTTTACATGAAGTCAGGCAGAGCAAAATAGCGTTACAGATTACGAATAACAGAGGAGGAAAGGTTAAGTTAACACCAGGTACAGAGATAGGCTTAGCAGAAGTATACTCCATACCTATCCGAGTTGTAGAAAGGGAAACGGTAGCAGCGATCAGTAAAGGAAATGAAAATTATGCTCAGGACATAAAACTGAGAAGAGCTAAAATAGGATCTCATTTAAAGGACATTAAGGAAAACCATGTAGAGGAATTCATAGACTTACTGTGCGAATATCAGGATATAGTCGCTCTAGACGGCGACACCTTGGGAAATACACGCGAAATAACGCACAAGATAGACATTCCATCGAACACAAAGCCAATCTACATACCAGCCTATAGAGTAGCACATTCCCAGAAGGAGATCATTGAAAGAGAAGTACAAAGAATGAATAGGCAAGGAATAATAGAACCATCTAAATCCCCATGGTCTTTTCCACTTTTGCTAGTTCCTAAAAGGGACAAAACTTACAGAATAGTTGTGGATTTCAGAAAATTGAACAAATTACTGAAAAATGATCCTTATCCAATGCCGTCAATGCGAGATCTTATCGCCACTATAGGGTCCAAGAGATACTTCACCAACAATAGATTTATTGCAGGGATTCTTGCAAATCCCTCTAGACGAAGAAAGAAAAAGCAAACCTTTGACTGCTTTTTCCACTAGCAACGGCAGATAACCAGTATGTAAGAATGCCCTTTGGTCTAAAGTCAAGCCCGGTAACTTTTGTAAGATTAATGGATAAAATTTTGGGCGATTTACTAGGCAAGGATGTACTGTTACATAGATGATTTGGTAATAAGCAACAGACACCAGAGAGGACCATAGACTTAGTAGAGAAGTCCTAAAGAGATTAAGAAAAGCCAACCTGAAGCTTAAACTAAAGAAATGTAACTTCCTTAAAAGGAAAATAGACTACCTTGGTCATACACTAAGTGAAAAGGGCGTAGAAGTAAACGACGAAAAGATTAAGTCGATTAGGGAATATCCTACACCTCAGTGCAAGAAGGACGTAAAGTCATTCTTAGGTTTAGCAGGTTTTTACCGCAAGTTCAATAGGAACTTTGCAGTCATATCCGCACCACTAACTGAACTTTTAAAGGAACACGTATCATTTGTATGGACAGACGAGCAACAAGAAGCATTTGATGAATTGAAAGAAAGATTAACACATCCCCCAGTGCTTAGCTTCCCAGACTTTGGCAAAGAATTCTTTTTAGCCACGGACGCAAGCCGCATTGGTATAGGAGCATGTTTAATGCAAAGACAAGATAATAAGTATAATGCCATAGCTTATTACAGTAGGAAATTAAAGCCCTCAGAAGTGAACTACTCAGTAACAGACCTCGGGTCTCTAGCTATAATAGACGCTTTAAAGCATTTCAGATATATCATTTTTGGTTACAAGATAACCGTGTTCACGGATCATTCAGCTGCAGTAGAAATGTTAAAGAACCCTAATTTTTCTGGACGAAGAGCCCGTTGGTTCATGACAGCCCAAGATTATGATATAGAGGTGAAATATGTCCCTGGGAAGACGAATAAGGTAGCAGATGCATTATCAAGATATGTGTCACAAGGTGATAGTATAAATATGATAAGTCAAGAAGAAAAGAATGAAACAATGTGCAACGACATAAATGTACTCACCATGCATTATACAGAGGAACTTTCCCGGCAAAATTTCATAAGGGAACAAGAAAGAGATGAAGATATAAGGGAACTGTTTAAATACGTTAGAAACGAAAGAAAACACAGCCAACAAGAATCAACCGAACTAGGTAGGAAGGTTGGATGTCCCACGGATGCACTAACGGACATAGATGGCGTATTGATTTGGATGTGCCACGAATATGATCCATTTGGTCAATTTCTAGGTGTACTGCACAAAAGGTTAGTACCTAAAAGTCTAAGAAACAAGGTCATTGAGCTAATGCACGACGATGACATGAGAGCTCACCCAGGAAGGGATGAGACAATTAGATTAATCCAAAGAACTTTCCATTGGAAGGGAATTCACAAGGATGTTAGTAATTATGTGAAGAGCTGCAATACATGCAACAGCTACAAGGGAAGAACAGACAAGGAAGTACCACTAGGGAAATATCCTATCCCACAGACTCCTTTCGAAAGAGTATCTATTGATCTTATCACTAATCTTCATACCACGAGTAAGGGAATAAGAATATACTAGTATTGTATCGACGCGCTCACGAGATATACAGAGTTGGTACCAATACTAGTAAAAGTGCCAAGGATTGTGCAACTGCCCTCTTCGATAAGATATTTTGCAGATATTCTGCCCCACAGCTCATTATTTCTGATAATGGGACCGAGTTCAACAAACTCATTAGTTCAAGAAATTTGTAACGCCTTTTAAGGTAGAAAAGGTAGCGATACAGCCGTATCACCCAGCTAGTAATGGCTTGGTAGAAAGGAATAACAGGAAGGTTTTATTTTTGACGTATTGCGTCACACAGTAGGACAGGATCCTGGACTGGGACGTCAATTTACCTTTAGTCCAATTATCATTAAATGCAAGGCATCATACGAGTACTCGAGCAACTCCATAAAAGCTTTGATGGGATATGAAACCCAGATTACCTTATGCATGGCTGAATCAGCCAATACAGCCTAATTACTCTGAAGATATCATGAAGATAAGAATCGGAAACTTTAACAAGTAATCCACAAGCAATTGCACAAGAATCTAGAAGAAGCCCAGCAGAATATGATAGAGAAGCATCAAGAAGGATTAAGGCCTGTAGACTACAAGAAAGGAGATGAAGTCTATATTAAGAAGGAAGTAAGAAGTGGTATTAATTATAAGTTAGCCACAAAATTCACAGGACAAATACAAGGTCGTAGACATACAAGAAACTAAGATAAAGGTTAAGAAAATGAATAACCAAATGCCTTCCACATATGCTGAATCATTAGAAGAAGAAGAATTTTGGATAAACAAGGACAAGGTCAAGAGAACCAAGAAGTTGAAGAATCCGAAATGACAGAGTCGTCAGAAGACATTCCAGAAGAAAGAACTAGATATAACCTAAGAAATAGAAGAGTCACTTTTCAGTGAAACAGAAGAGCAAACCCATTAATTCATCCCATTATTCCCATGTATTTATTTGATTTCGTTATTGCTAAGTTTACCTTCATCGGTCGACTTAGGAATAATCTTTTATTGTTGCAATTCTTACTTTAATTAGTTGGTTTGTAGCAATTTTTTTGGGTTAAGTCACTTAACTTCAAATTTATTTTGACTTGAAAGGGAAATATTTGGGTATGTAAGAAACGATTCAATGCGCAGTATAAGAATTTCAAGACGTATATTAAGTTTAATCGTTCCATAAGAACATTCTTAGAAGTAAAAGAATAAATAAGACGGGTTAAGATAGACATTAAGAGATTTTAAGATAAGGGAATTAATTTCAGAAATGACTAAGATTTTGAAGGGGTAATTAATACACTTACTTTGTTCAAATCCATTAGATGTTGATCGATGAAAACTTACTAATAAGAAGTTAATTGATGAAGACTCATTAACAAGATAGTAGTTTGTTGAAACTTACTAACAAGATATTGATTGGTGAAAGCTTACAAGTTGTTGTCACAGTAGAAGAAACCTAACAAAAGTATTAACCACTAACCGGTTTCCTTTTAACCGAGTTGCCAATTTTGTTTTTTTTAGTATCAAGCCAGTGAAAGTTATATTGTTTAATGTACAAGGTTACTCAGAAATTACAGTAAGAATGTCCAATGAAATTTCGCATAAACACAATACACCATCTCAGTAGGAAGTCAAGGACACACTTGTTATTGCATACAAATACACAAGGATATTTTCTCCCAGGACTTGTCTCCAAGCAGCAGGTCGCAGCGAACAAGAAGCCATCAAGTGTCGTCAACGAAGAACGAAATTTATTTTTCCATAAAGAAAGACAATATCCACCTAGATAGAATAGGACAGAGGACTGAACCAATCATGTACTGTAAACTTGGATAGTTATCATTATTTTTTGCTTCTACCATGCATTTATATAACTTATGACTTAAGGGCTTATGTATGTTTAACTTTCAGTTTTCTTGGTTTTGGTGATTTAATTTTGTTTGCATTCAGTTCCATGTTTCTTAATGTGATTTACTCATATTTGAATTCAGTTGATGATTCCTTTAATTACTTAATCAAGTATTTGTTCATATTCATATTCAGTTTTTTATGTTTCTCTGAATGTTACTTACTCAAGAATTTATTCATGTTTACATTCAATTTTGATTGTTGCCCTTAACGTTACTTAATCAAGGATTTGCTCATGTTCACATTCACTTTTGATGTTTTTGAGTCAAAGTTTCAATATGATTCCCACCCGAAGCATAAGTTAGGAGTCCTCTTGTAGGTATAATATTTGCTTCAGCTTAGATAACGCTGTCGGAGTCAGCGAGGTAGCGGGCCGAGACTGTAATAGTGTGGCACAGTGTCGTTATTCCAAAAGACAATAACTTAATAATACTTAAGAAAAAGGCACGAAACGGATAATAAGAGAAGGAAAGGGAAAAGGGAATACGATAATGATTTTTCTTAGAGAAGGGATTTTGTTACTCCAAACATTAGGCTTTTAGCCATCAGACATCTGGTTTTCATCTCCCCCAAAAAGCCTCTGTCCGTACCAGCGATTAGTGACCAACAAGAGATTATAGCCGACGAAGGATATCGCCCAGGCATCTTCGAGAAATTGGAAACTACTCTCATTAGCGCCTATGACTAATCGGCGTTCCTTTCGTGAACAGGTCAGAGAGAGCCATCTGGCATACGTTAAAAAGGAATTCTATGACCCGTTGTTAGAAAGAGGGAAGTACCAAATTCTTAAAAGCTCCACCCTCCCAAAGGTAGGCCTCTAGTATCGACGAATCAAAAGCCATGAGTGTTGGTCATAAGACAGCCCAAAAGGGGTATCAACGAATGACCTATGAGGTTACCAAGGGATACGCCCCTAAGAAGCCAGGACATGAAGAAGGAGGCGTATACAAATTCAAAGCCTACGAATTACTGTAGAAGACTGACAGGAAGGCGGTCTCGTATGAAGTTAGTAGCCACTAAGACACAAAAAGTCTTTCAGAAAAATGCCACACCCAGTCAGAATCACCAAATCCAAGGCGGGGCTAAGGAGATTTCAACTGAACAAAAAGGCGAGGCAGAGAGAGAGCAGGCAGAAAAGGGAGCAGAGAAAAAAGGGGAACAGAGAAGCCAAGAGAGAGAACAACCGGGGAGCCTGAGGGGAGAACTGCAGTGGCATGGCCGTGAAACAGAGAAAGACAGAAGAAACCCCAGAAGAAGAACAGGTGCAAAAGTGTGGTGTGCGAAGCAATCAAGGACAGTGAAAGTGACAATCAATACTCAGTAAATTTCCCTCGTGCCTATAGACTCGTAATTGCAACAAGTGCCAATTAAGTTTTATCAGTCCAAAAGCCCAGTAACTCTAGAAGGTGGAAAATCTTTATAAGTACCCCAGCGAAGAATAAACCTATGTTAAGAAATATCAATCTTCATTTCTCATCCAAAACGACGTAACCCTTTTTGCTAATTCAATATCATGAGCTTTCAGCAAGGTAAGAAAAATTTATATAAGTCTAATTCCCCAAAGTACAGCCTCCACGGCGCACGTTACCTTAGATCTGTGCAAAGAAAGTAGTACCCGTCACATATATAT
>NC_061097.1:40627269-40637847 GCF_015104395.2 Macrobrachium nipponense
GAATTTTGGAACTGAAGGTATTTCGCTACCTGTGGCCCTCTGCAGTTCGAGGATGGTTTTTGATGGCTGATCCGTTTCCATCGGAGGAACGGTGTTGTTCCTGTTTTGACAGCAGACTTGCTGTTGCCTTGACTCTGGCGATCATCTGTGTGTTTTCTTGTTGGAGATGTTCTGTTGGCCGTCATAGGGCGGGTATTCGATGATCGTGCAGCAGTTCAATGGTGTTTGTCCTCTTGGACCCTTCGTGGGTCTTGACATCTGTGTAGATTGTCGTGGTGTTTTTTGTACTGCACGAGGGTATGTTAAATGTAATTTTCCCCAGATAATGTATTGTTACCTTGTCATTTTGTACAAGTAATTTGGTATTTGTGCTGCTTGATTTGTTATATTACCGCTTTGGCTATTGGTATTTATGCTATTAAAGTATTTAAGATTTGCATTTATGCTGTTTAACAATTTCTGTATTGTATGTATTTACGCTGCTTAAAGGTTTCCAGTGTGTAATGTATGAAGGTTGTTATACCATTATATTATTTAAGCTGTGGGTGCATTTCTTTATGCTGTCGTGATTTTGTTGTTGTTGTAATTAAAGTATTTAACAAGTGTTAACTGCAATGTTTACTGTTCATTATGATGTTTACTAAAGTAACCTTTATTTATGCTGCATCTGTTATTGGAACTCTTGCTAGTTTAATTTATTTTGGTAATTTAATTATTGTTGGACCAGACCTGACTCACTTGTATATATGTGAATAATTTAGGCTTAATTAAAGTAGTTTTAAGGTTATTCTGCTGTTTTGTTGAAGTCCTTTTCCCGTTGTTGCCTCTGCCCCTGCCAGACTTTCCAGTCCCATTATCAATTTTCTTAATTTAGTTTTTTTGAACCTGTATGGAGCTCATGGCTGACCATAACATATATATATATATATATATATATATATATTATATATATATATATATATATATATATATATATATATATAACAAACAATTGTTAATAAAATCTGAATTGAGGATCATATATCGAAATGTATGTATATGTGATCATTCTCATTCGTAATCCTGCTGAGAGAGAGAGAGAGAGAGAGAGAGAGAGAGAGAGAGAGAGAGAGAGAGAGAGAGACTTAGATAGCTAGTTATATTTATATATTTGCATATATTTTTGCTGCCACTTTATCAAAAGGAATAATATTTCACATTTATATGTATATATATATATATAATATACTATATATATATATATATATATATATATATATATATATATATGTGTGTGTGTGTGTGTGTGTGTGTGTGTGTGTGTGTATAATACATAATGTTTTCTTTCAATGTTTTGAATAACGGAAGAAAACGGGAAACATAAAAGCAAAGGTATTAAGCCATTCAGATCTATATGTCTGTGTGTACGTATGTGTGTATGTGGGTGTTGGTATACTGGTTCGCACACCGTCAAAAGCTGCTTTACCTAGGTCTTGGCCTCCTCCTGGGTATCAGAAGATATCGGCCGCTAACGACCTTTTGTTTATACATATAGGAAGGATTAGGAATTAGGATCTGCAGAAAGAAAGCAAAGACCTTCAGCTAGATTCCGGACGGGATTATAAAGGTTGACTTTGAAAACAAGGAGTTCGGCCACCCCCCATTGGTTCTCTAGGGCAATACATTTTTATCTGCCTGTTCTTGTTTCTTATTTATTTCTATATCCGTTCTTCTACACAGATTCTTAAAACTTGCTATGAAGTCTTTTATGGGCTCAGAACTAAGACCTTGTTTTTTTTATATTACGTCCATAAATGCTTAGTCCAAAGATTTTGCAGTAACAAGAAATTTTTATCGTGGCCATTATTAAACATTTCAGTTTACGTGTACGGAAAGGATTTTTTTTTCTATCGTTAAAAAAGCATCCCTTTCTAGATTCACACTATCTCAGATTCTCGTAGTAATTCCTTGTTAGTAATAATGCAATATTTTCCTTAAGCAACACATGTCTGCTTCGACTAAGTCCAATGTATAAAGATTATGAAACCAACTAGAAATTTCTCGTATCACCTAGGAAACTGGTTACGAAAGATTTACTGCTATTCCTCCCTTCTTGCCACTCTGGACCCTATTCAAGGATTTATTCCTGTTTCTTTCATCCTTACAGGCTTTCCCTAATTGGAAAGATACCGCTCTCACTTTCATCCTTGCTAACCCTCTAAAAGGCAGCCAGCCGCCTTTTACTTTTATCTTTACCGGTTCACCAAAAATTAGCAGCTGTTACATGACATAACGGGCGTATAAGAAATTGATGCATAGGCCAGATTTGTGTAAGACATGTATTTAAAACATTCACAAATTTACATTATTGACATTACCATGTAATATACTGTAGATTTTGTATGTAACCGGTGTATATAGTACATATACTAAAATATCCAGTGTATATATGTACATATAGTAAAATATCTATTCTCAATTTCTTTTTTTTTATATACTCGTATTTTCATGCCTACACAAGACTTAATACACACATTTTTATTATATGTAATTTTTTTAACTGTTTTCACGTTCTCTGCCAAAGTTGGGTTACAAACAAGCTAGAAGCCACGTATTAATTTGTATAATATTCTATCTTTCGTTACCTCCTCCAACGAGGTTGGGAGGATGAACGTCTTCATCCGTGTTTGACATTATTAACAAGATATATCCTGTTAACAGGGAAACGGATTCTGCCGAAACTCGATAGAAATATTTACAAAGGGACCCCATCCACTTGATCAACATTTGGTACAGAGACAAAGACTTATGAGACTTGACTTTTACAAGCTCGATCTCAAGGTAGATTTCATGAGCGGCCTCAGGTATTTATGGAACGCATCGGGCACGTCCTTCTTGTTCAGTGGGCTCTTCATGGCTTCATCATAGATTCTGAAAACAGAGACGATTGAATTCTTCCTTAGGAAGATGTTATTGTGAAGCTGCCTTTTGATACAAGGATAATTTTCTTGAGGAGAATCTCTTCATCTTCATTAAGATCCCTCTAAAAATTTTCTCAACTTATTTAAATAAAAAAGGGTGATCTCCATTTTTTCCAAATATATTTCTGTAGCATAGTCTATTTACGTTAAATAATTGCAATGATTTTGAACGTTTTAATATACAAACATAGCTAGAAATGGAAATATTTAATTTAATTTCCCTTTACTTTTGTGAAAGTCAGCGATTTCATCATAAGGTTGTTTGGAAAAAAGCATTTCTTCAGTGAAATGCAAAAATATAATTTAAAAAAAAATTTGGTTAGTTATAATTCCATGTATAAAAGCAAGAACTTCAACTCTATTGGACATTTTTCACCATTAAAAAGTATCAGAAAATGGAAAATTCACGACACCATTCCCAAATATCTTCCAAAGTAGTTTAAATTTACACGAGTACAAAGCCGCATTTTTTTAGCATTATTTAGTTGACTGAATCAAAGTGGTTGAGCATTATTTAGTTGACTGAATCAAAGTGGTTGAGCATTATTTAGTTGACTGAATCAAAATGGTTGAGCATTATTTAGTTGACTGAATCAAAGTGGTTGAGCATTATTTAGTTGACTGAATCAAAGTGGTAAAAGTAGGACTTCAATTTTATTCTTTTGCAAAATATGTTATTGATAGCTTACATTAGAATTTGGTATGCACAACAAACTCGTTATTTAAGTTGTGACGGTCCAATCAATGTCAATACGAAACAATGTGCTACAGATCACCTTCGGTCTGCTCTCTACGCAGAAAATTAACTATAAAATTTCAGTAAAATATGCCTAATAAATGAAATAAAAAAGGAAAGCTTGTGGAGGGAAAGGTGCTTCCTACCTTTGATAAACATTTCCATCCCAAGCGCCCAGGGTCGACTTCAACTGGTCATCGTCAAAATCGAATGAGTCGACAATGGAAACAGCCTGTGGTCTCAAGGACGCCAACAGGCTGCACATTTCCTCTTCCAGATGACTGATCTCCTCTGCAGTCAAGGCACTGCTCTGTTGTGGAGGAGGAAGTTTAAATTAATTAATAAAAAAAATCAAATTTTTATTGTAAGAATTATGGACTCCTACCCTTAAGAGCTTTCCTTGAATACACCTTGCGTAAGTTATACTTGAATAACTTGATCGCGAAATATATAAAACGTGATGCTGTGTATAACGTAATGCCACGGAAGAAAATGAAAAACCTTTATTTATGAGTTATACTTAGTTGGAAAATGATTAATGTTTGATTTAGAGCAGAGTAAATTTGAGAGGAAAATTGCTTTTTTTAAATATATAATTTATGTTTCTGAAGACATCTTTAACTAACTGACTGACTTATGAAAATCTGGCTATAAAGCCAAACACTGGGGGGGGGGGGGGGGGGGGGTGGGGGGGGGGGTGTGGGGGGGGGGGGGGGGGGGGGGGGGGGGGGGGCTATCCGCCATTCCGCGCTTAAAACAGTGAAAACGAGGGAGTTCGGTGGTTGGACAGCAAGATGGAAGAAAGGAAGTGGAAACGGAGGTTAAGTAAAATGTTAAAATGCACCTGAAGGGTCGAAGAGATGTTGTAAACAGTCATTAGTAATGTTTGCAGTGCATCTCACTGACGGCAATGTCCAACTATGAGGTAATGTGATTAATGTTTCGCTTCAAAGATGAGTAAGCAAAAAGGAAAAGCATTACTGGTATCTTTAAGAGAGAGAGAGAGAGAGGCAAATAACCCACCTTCAGAAAAGCGCCGGGTTGCAGAGTGATGTGGTAAATCAGATACAAACGACTCAGATTTCTCATGATCTCTCGGAGTTCTGGCTTCATGGCTACAGTTTCGACGCTGTCAAAGTATTTCTCACACACGTAGTACCTCATGTGCGCCTGAAGAGGAACAAAACGAATAGAAAATATGATTTAAATGAGATCGTTTAGAATATGTCCGCTGACAGAAACACGTTTTCATTACTACGGGAAAAGGCTATTTATTTTCATTATATTTAAACTGACAACAGTTACAACAACAGTGAAAACAAAAGCAATTAACAATAATAATAATAATTGGGAAAAAATTCTCTATCGCGAGAGTTTAGACAAAGTTCTAAGACCTAAGGGGCCCACAATACTAAGAATGTTAAAAGTTCGTGAGTATAATTTATAAACACTTCACAAAAGCTTTCGAACCCTTCTCTGGGAGGGGTTCGAAAGCTTTTATTAAGCGTTTATTAATTATACACGAACTTTTAACATTCTTATTATTCTGGACCCCTTAAAACAATAATACTAATAACTAAAATCAGGGCTTACTGAAGTATTCCCACTTATCGGTTTTAGGATATTATCATGAAGCTTGGAAACGAGACCGTATAAGTTAAATTCCGTGAAGTCAATAAATTTTACGTTTTAAAAGGCGATACTCGTATCATTCAAACAGAAATAGAACATTGCCTATTTTTCCGATGTTCAGAACTAAAAGGAATCATGTGACACTATTATACTTATGAGTTTTACTGCAAATCTTTGTACACTACACCTGACAGAGAATGTTTTCATGAACACACTGACCTCGGCACATTTCACGAGCATGACAGCGCAGTTGTTCCAGGCGTGGTGGTAGGCCATTCCCGAGTCGCACAGACGCTGAAGTCGGCGCTCAGCATTGGCCACCAGGGAGCTCGCTGCTACTTTGTATGCTTCAACCAAACCTTATTTTTAAAACGGAAAGTATATACATGACTTAGTTTATCATTGCACATAGAAAAATTAGAAGAAACTATACACACCCGCACGCTCGCACACACACACACACACTAAGCTACAAATGTCCCTTAATATCTAATTCGCTCTACCTCTCGTGATAGCCGTGCGGTTTAAAGCGCTTCACTGTACGTCCTGAATTCCGTCGTTCGCGCCCACGAGCCGACGAATTTCTTATCCACTAAAAAAAATTCCCCTTCTGTTAACATATATGAAAATATATTAATTCCGAGGGAAGCGAATTAGATATTAAAGGGCATATGAAACGGTGATGTGATCAGACTCATATATAAAAACACCTCAAGATTAAATATAATGATGCAATCAGCGGACAGCTTACTTATCCTGGCATGAAAAACAAAAAAAATCCAACTTTCAATCCGACCCTAGGAGGTCTGGTGGGCCGTCGGAAACTGATTCAAAATAGGGCTTAACGAACCCAACGGAAGTGAGTGACTTAGTATAAAAATTATACTACCTGTCTACTGCATTTTATAAAGCATAAGAATACCTTTGCTGGATAAATCTCCATTCCTAGATGTTGGTTGACCTGCAAAAACCCCCAACGGTAGACCCAGTGTTGCTTTTCCGAGCTGGCTCGGCAAGACTTAACGAGGTACCTGGAATTGGACGAAATCCAGAAAGGTACAGAAATGATGGGAGATCGCTGTATGTTTTGTTTGTATGGTGTTTTTACGTTTGCATGGAACCAGTGGTTATTCAGCAACTGGACCAACGGCTTTACGTGGACTTCCGAACCACGTCGAGACGTGAAAAAACTCCATATCACAAGAAGAAATACACATCTCACACCTCAATGGAATGCCCGAAAATTTAAAACTCGCGGCCACCGATGTGGCAGGCCAATTCCATACCGAGCACGCCACTGAGGCGCAGATCGCTGTATGGCAAGTAATAACGGATAAAAAAAAAAGAATGTTTCTGTATGTATTTGTAGAGAAAATTATGTAGAGGGGAGCGCAATGATAAGAAAGCATTATAAATGAAGTTGGCATAAAGATATATTATGGGAAGGGTTGAGAACAGGGCTGGCCTGGAAGGCAATGGAAAAGGAAGTTACGAAACAAAGAAAGGGAGAATATCCAAGAAATCTCAGGACTTACTGGAGACCAATAGTATAATTCGAACTGATGAGCACGTTCATCATGAATGAGGCTAATTTCACGTTCATCGAAACATTTAAAATTTATAAAAATCGATAAATATTCGATGATTATTAAAAAATCGTTTTTTATTTCGAAGTGAATGAGTCTTTTCAAATTGATTCAATGAACATTTCAGTATTAAATCACGCTTCTCAGGGTCAACCCAATTTGATTACCTCGCAACCTGAAGCCACAGGACGGTGTTCTCTCCCTCGTAAGTGATGGCGCAGGTAGTTCCAGTATAGAGCCGAGGGGCAGGTTCGAGGACGCCAGGTACCCGTGCCCACCGCAGGATAGGCGGCAACAAATTTCGATGCCACTGAAGAGTCGGAGCTGCCAGAGCTTGAAAGCACACTAGGACAATGCGTGGAGCTCCGGGGAATGAGACCAGGAAATATTAGTAGAAGCTTTTTTGGAAACCGGAGAATTTAACCGAAGTGCAGACTTAGTAATCTGCAGGTTGATTCAGAGGTAGTGAGGATTGAATTTATTGAAAACCACCCTTAATTGTAGTGATGCAGAAAGCATCTTTGCGAGAGAAGAAACATGTATTTTAGCAAGTTTTCTGAAGGTTGCTTCCTAAACTGCTGGTGAGGAGTTTCATAACGAATTGTGAACACTGACTTCATAGAGAGTTTTCAAGTGTAAACCACACAAGGCTTTTTCAAAGTTAATTCCAAAAAAGGATACTGAAGCCAAGTCATAATACATTATGAGTATTTCGTTAAAATCGAAGATTAAAGGGATGAGCAAAAATATTATCTGATAGCAGATTGAAAGATGAGTATGAAAACTGAATGATCTTGAAATTAACCACGAGTATCCCAGAGATAATAGTACAAAGCAATAACCTGTTCATCTTTTTCTGAAAAATTGATTTCAAGGCAACGAAAGGATTTACATTCCAACTTAAGACTCACCCTTATGGAACACAGACACTTGTTTGCCAATCTTTAGACAAAGTATCTTTTCCTTATTAGACTTCATAAATTCTTGATGATTGGTTGTATTTTCTAAGAACATAAGTCATCCCCATGATAGTTCAAACCCATGCGAGACTTTTAGAACTGGTGGTCCGGTTGGGTTAAAAAACTTCTTAATCCCAGTAATAATAATAATAATAATAATATAATAATAATAATAATAATAATATTATTATTATTATTATTATTATTATTATTATTATTATTATTATTATTATTATTTTTTTTTTTTTTTTTTTTTTTTTTTTTTTATTGCTCTATCACAGTCCTCCAATTCGGCTGGGTGGTATTTATAGTGTGGGGTTCCGGGTTGCATCCTGCCTCCTTAGGAGTCCATCACTTTTCTACTATGTGTGCCGTTTCTAGGATCACACTCTTCTGCATGAGTCCTGGAGCTACCATCAGCCTCTAGTTTTTCTAGATTCCTTTTCAGGGATCTTGGGATCGTGCCTAGTGCTCCTATGATTATGGGTACCGATTTCCACTGGCATATCCCATATCCTTCTTATTTCTATTTTCAGATCTTGATACTTATCCATTTTTTCCCTCCCTCTTTCTCTTCAACTCTGGTGTCCCATGGTATTGCGACATCAATGAGTGATACTTTCTTCTTGACTTTGTCAATCAACGTCACGTCTGGTCTGTTTGCACGTATCACCCTATCCGTTCTGATACCATAGTCCCAGAGGATCTTTGCCTGATCGTTTTCTATCACTCCCTCAGGTTGGTGCTCGTACCACTTATTACTGCAAGGTAGCTGATGTTTCTTGCACAGGCTCCAGTGAGGAGGGCTTTTGCCACTGAATCATGCCTCTTTTTGTACTGGTTCTGTGCAAGTGCGGGCATTCGCTTGCTATGTGGTTTATGGTTTATTTTCGTATTGCATTACTACATATGGATAGATGTTATTCCCGTCTCACCGTTCTTTGAACTATCTGGTTCTTAGGGCCTGATCTTGTGCCGCTGTTATCATTCCTTCAGTTTCCTTCTTTAGTCTCCCCTCTGTAGCCATTGCCATGTGTCATCGCTTGGCTAGTTCTTTAGTCTGTTTCATGTATTGTCCGTGCATTGGTTTGTTGTTTTGCCAGTCCTCTGTTTCTGTCTGACATTCTCCTGTCTCTGTATATTTCTGGGTCTTCGTCTACTTTTTATTAGTCCCTTCTTCCTATGCACTCTTTAGCCACTTGGTCTTCACTGGTTTTCAGATATTTTGCCCCAGTGCTCTGTTCTCGATGTTTGACGCAGTCCTCTATACTTAGTAGTCCTCTCCCTCCTTCCTTTCGTGTTATGTATAGTCTGTCCGTATTTGCTCTTGGGTCGTACTAGTGCTTTGTGTATTGTCATATGTTTCCTGGTTTTCTGATCTATGCTGCGGAGTTCTGCCTTCGTCCATTCCACTATTTCCTGCGCTGTATCTGATTTACTGGCACTGCCCATGTGTTTATGGCTTTTATCATATTTCTGGCGTTGAGTTTTGACTTGAGTATCGCCTTGAGTCTCTGCATATATTCTTTCCTGGTCGTGTCTTTCATCTCTTGGTGTTTTATATCCCCTCCTTCCATTATTCCCAGGTATTTGTATCCTGTCTCATCTATGTGTTTGATGTTGCTCCCATCTGGTAGCTTTATCCCTTCAGTTCTCGTTACTTTGCCTTTTTGTATGTTGACTAAGGCGCATTTTTCTATTCCAAACTCCATCCTGATGTCCCCAGATACAATCCTTACAGTCTGGATTAGGATATCTATTCCTTGATGCTCTTACCATACAGCTTGATGTCGTCCATGAACATCAGATGGTTGATTCTGTTGCCTCTTTTCTTGAGTTGGTACCCGGCATCCATCTTCTGTAGTACTTTTGTCATGGGAATCATGGCTACTACAAAGAGTAGTGGGGACAGTGAGTCGCCCTGGAAGATCCCTCTCCTGATATTAAACCTCCGCTAGTCTTATTCCAGAGCTTGTAAAAGATATTGTATTCCAGTTGCGCATTGTAATTTTTTGAGGAAGCTTGATGGTATTTTCCTCTGGCCCCATATATTTTTCAGGCATTCTATTAGCCATGTGTGTGGTATCATGTCGAAGCTTTCTTATAAGTCTATCCATGCCATGCTTAGGTTGGTTTTCCTTCTCCTACTGTTCTTCATTACCATTTTGTCTATCAGGAGCTGGTCTTTTGTTCCCCTACACTTCTTCTGCAGCCTTCTGTTGGTGGGGGATGGTGTTTGTCCTCCTCTAGGTAGTTGTATACTGGCCTTTCACTGATGATACCTGTTAGTAACTTCCACATTATTGGTAGGCAGGTGATAGGCCTGTAGTTACTGGCTATATTTCCTTACTCTTGTCTTTTTGTACTAAGGATGTACTTCCTGTGGTCATCCATTTGGGTGCTTGGTGATTTGTGATACAATGCTGGAGCTGTTCTGCTATTCGTGGGTGGTAGGGCCTTGAAGTTTTTGAGCCAGTATCCATGGACGTTCATCGGGACCTGGAGGGGCTTTCCTAGTTTGGGCATTTTTCTTTAGTTGTGGGTCTGACTGTGTCCTGATCCGTTAATCTCTGTGAATCTTTTGTTTTATTCTCCCTGTTTCTTCTTCCTTGACTTCTGGAGCCATGTTGCATGTTTGTTGTGTGATACTGGGTTGCTCCATATGTTTTCCCAGAGTCTCTTACTTGGTTCGGCTTCAGGAATTT
>NC_061097.1:40638347-40653347 GCF_015104395.2 Macrobrachium nipponense
GCCACGTCTTGGTGTAGAGACCATTCGGTCCCTATCACCTGATCCCGACGGCTGAGCTTGTCCGCTACTACATTCCTCTTGCCTGGAATGTAGCGTGCCGACAGCTCTATCGAGTGAGCCGTGGCCCACTCGTGCACCTGCACCGTCAACTGATGGAGCGGAAGAGACACTAGCCCCCCCTGCTTGTTGACATATGCACTACTGTGGTGTTGTCGCACATCAACACCACCGAGTGTCCACCAAGCGGTCCTGAAATTCTCGGAGAGCGTTGAACGCCGCCTTGAGTTCCAGGACATTGATGTGAAGGTGGGCTTTTCGTGATGGTCCCACACACCTGCAGTCAGCAACTCCTCCAGGTGTGCGCCCCATCCCTCGGTCGATGCGTCTGAGAACAGAAGCATCTCTGGGGGGGGAGTGCGTATGGGCACTCCTCTTAAGAGGTTCTTGTCGTCGAGCCACCAGGCTAGGTCCTGCCTCACCTTGTCCGTGAGAGCCACGGGAAAGTAAGGAGGATCCTTGGCCTGAGACAACTCTCCCTTAGCCTCCACTGGAGAGACCGCAGGTGAAGACGCCCGTGAGGGACTAACTTCTCGAGTGACGACAGATGGCCGATCACGACTTGCCATTGCTGTGCTGCCTGTTCCTGCCGAGACAGGAACTGGCCGGCTGCCTCCCTGAATTTGCTGATACGCAAGTCTGCGGGAAAGACCTGCCCTGCTACCGTGTCTATCAGCATACCCAGGTACTTCATCTTATGCTTGGGTTGCGAGATCGGACTTCTCGTAGTTTTATCACGATCCCCAGATCGCGACAAAACTTGAGGAGTCGATCTCTGTCCTGCAGCAACTGCGAGCGGAGCTCGCCAGGACCAGCCAATCGTCGAGATACCTCAGGAGACGTATCCGTGCGAATCGGGCCCCAAGCTGACACCAGAGTGGAACACTCGCGTGAACACCTGTGGGGCGGTTGGAGAGACCGAAACAAAGTGCCTGAATTGGTACACCGTCCCGTCGAAGATGAAGCGGAGGTACTTTCTGGAGGACTGATGGATGGGTATTTGAAAATACGCGTCTTCAAGTCCACTGAAAGCATGAAATCGTTCCCCCTGATCGAGTCGAGCACCGAGCGTGCCGACTTCCATCGTGAACCGCGTCGTGCGAACGAAGCGGTTCAGGGGGAGAGAGGTCTATCACCGGACGCCCAGCCCCCCGATGCCTTCTCCACTAGGAAGAGGCGGCTGTAAAAGCCCGGTGACTGGTCCTCCACGATTTCTACAGCTCGTTCCGCCAGCATGGTCTTGATCTCCTGTCGAAGAGCGTTGTCCTTTGATGATCCCCGGACATAGGTTTGTAGGTGGACCGGTTTGGAGATGAGGGGGGGCCGAGACTCGAAGGCTAGTAGATATCCCTCCCGAAGGACGTCTACTATCCAGTTCTCGGCGCCGTAGCGCTGCCAAGTTGCCCAATGGCTCGCCAGGCACCCCCCCACTTCCGGCAGCAGGTGAGGGGGAACGCCGTCCCTAGCGTTTCCCTCCTCGTTTCGACTTCTTCCCACCACCTCCTCGGGGAAAGGAGGGCTGGTTACGGCCTCCTTTAGCAGACGTCGAAACAGCAGGAGTCTTCACACGGGGTTTGGACGGTGCAACCGTCTTCGCCGCCGTGGAAGCGCTAGCCAAGCTCTTTGGCTTGGCCGCAGTCGCTCGAGATTGCCCAGTAACCTTCGAGACTGCCTGGTGAACTAAGCGGTCACTGTCATCAGTGCGCCGCCTTTCCACCGCAGCGTCCACCATCTCTCCGGGAAAGAGAGCTGGGGAACTCCTAATTGGTCCATTGCGAAGCCCGAGTGCCGCCTCACGCCCAGCCCCCTTGGTCACTCGGGTAAGGACTGCGTCCCTACGTCGAAGAACCAAGTTGGCCCACAGGTTAGCAGTCTGATGGGCGAGGTAAGAGATCGCTCTTCCTCCAGACTGGCACAGTCTCCTGAAAGAAGCGTCGTCTTCGAGAGCAGAACTCCCAGAGCCGGCCGCTACTTTGGATATTGTGAGGGACCACAAATCCAGCCAAGAGACTGCCTGGAATGCTGCCATAGCGGTAGATTCCAGGGCAAGTGCCTCCTGCTGCGAGAACCAGAGGTTCTCCGACAGGAGCTGCTGCAGGGACACACCTGGAGTCAGCTTCGCTAACTCTGGGTTAACCTATTTTCGGCAGTATCCGGGTCTTCCGAAGGCACGTAAAATCGCCTCTGACGCTGTAGAGGAGGAGGAAGCAGCTTAGAAGACCGTCCGGATTTCAGCGAATCCTCCCGTCCTGAGACGAGATTCTCAACTTGATCCAGGACTGAGTCTGCAAGCTCTGATCGCGGTAACCCCACCCCCATCATTTTGGGTTCCCTCTTAGGACCCCAAAATGACTCGAGCCGGGACGTGGGCTCTGCCGGTGGTAGCGGCGATCCTTCCGCAAGGTTATTATGCTGACGAATCAGCTTAATGACCTCTGCAAAGTTCCTCTGTATCTCGGGAGTGACTGCGTCTTGTGGAGTAGGACCGTCCAGTCCCTCCAGCAAGAACAGATCCCGTGATACTCCTCCTTCAGAAGGAGGAACAGCGGCAGACCCCTGACGGTCACCTCCAACTACTTGCGCGTATGTTCTGGTCGGTCCTAGAACCGTGCCTGAGCCATACGGCGTCATAGCGGGATCCGCGAGCGGCGCACCTCTCGTGATCACTCCTCCTCAGTACCTCGCTCCTCCCGGTGTAGCCCGAGGAGGTTGAAGGTACGGGAGAGGCAGACCTGACGCTCCCCCCTCGCTCGCTGGCAGGACCAGCGTGCGTGGAGGGCTGCTGCTGATCGTCAACCGCGGTGGCGATCGAGCAGCAGGCCTAGCCTTGCCGCTCGCCTCGGGGCGAGTGGCTCGGCTGAGAACGTTGACGCTGATCTCTAGCGTCAGGCGAGCTGTTGCTGGTTACCGTCTCCGCCCGGTCCCTATGGGAGCGGCGGTCAGGTGACCTGCTAGGCTCTCTGTCGCGGCGAGACCGGCCAGCGTCCTCTCGGCGCGTCGAGCCGCTGGTACCAGCCGTGGCTGGTACCGACGGCCGCGGGGACCCCTTCCTCGCCTCAACCCGTGGCTGGTCAGCGACCGTCACGTCAACCCGAGCAGCCAGTTGGTCGCTGCGAGAGTGTCCACTGGACTGGCGAGAGTCGTGTGCACGACTCTCGCCAGTCTTCTGCTCCGCGCCGCGGTCTTGACGGCGAGCGAGCTCGGGCGTCAAAACTTGGCTGGACGGTCTCTCCCCGTGGAAGAGCGTCCACTCGGTACTTCTCGCGAACGAGAAGCGGCCGAGACGGAACCTGATTTAGCGGCAGGACCGCTAACACCAGGTGAGGACGTACCAGCCGAGGCTGGTACACCTCTGGTCCCCGTCGTCTTCTTCTTTGCAGAGGAAGAGACGGGCCCCGTTCCCGAAGGAACAGGAGGACCAGCAGAAGAGCTCCCCGACTCGCCTGAGCGAGACGGGCCCTTAGAAGATCCCGAAGGAGTCTTCTTAGGGGGGGAGGAGGCAGCCTTCTTCTTCTTCGGCTGGTTAGCCTTAGAAGTCGAAGGGGAAGAGGAGGCAGCAGACGACGAAGAAGACGACGAAGACGACGACGACACCTTCCTCTTCTTCCTCTTCTTCTTCGCCAGGCTCCGCAGGACAGACGTCAGGTCTTCCATCCAGGAGGGAGCCGGGGCAGTTGCCGAAGCAACAGGGCCCGACTGCACCTGTCCGGAAGAACCTGAGACTGTAGCAGCACCACCAACAGCAGGAGCGACAGGAACAGGTCCAGGAACAGCAGGAACAGCAGGAACAGCATGTACAGCATCTGAAAAGGAAGGAGCAGCAGGGACAGCAACAGGTACGGCAGGCACGGCAGGAACCACAGGAGAGCCAGGCGTCCTGTCGGCAGCTACCGTCATTCTCGAGGCACTGGCGGCAGGTCTAGAGGGGTACTTCTTAGGGCAGCGGAAGTCCGGGGTCGGCAACACAAAGAACCCAGGTGGCGGTGGCACCGTCCTCTTTGGTACGGCAGTAATAGGTTTGTGCACCGCAGCCGTAGGCGTCACCGTCATTACATGCGGCGTGTACACCAAGTGCGGCGGCATGTCATATGCTGGTGTTGATATGGTGGTAGTGGTAGTGGTTACCGTACCATGAGTGACCACTGCCGACCCCGCCAACCGCTGAATCAACCCCTGCAGTCCCAGCGACTCCCACACCTGTCCAAGGTCGTCCTTCGCTGGTGGCACATCTGCGGAAGCAACAGTCGGGTTAGTCAGAGGGGTTTCCTCGCGCCTGGGGGGAGAAGAACCCCACCCAGAGCGGACGGAAGACCCCGAATACAACTGGACGTCCGGGTAGCGGGCGCCCTCCTCCACACTCGACGGATCGAGAGAGGAGAAGGACTCCGCTACCCCCCCCGCAGGGGAAGGCGCGAAACGTGGGGGCTGACCGGGAGGCAGGAAAGAAGACGAAGTGATAGTTACCAAAGGAGTCACTGGAGAGCTTTCCGATGACTTCTTTGGCGGCCTAGGTCTCTTCCTGCCCTCGTACAGAACCCACTGCGCCTCGGACCAATTCATACAAGTTATACATGGCTCGTTGCGGGAGCATTCTCGCCCCCGGCAACGAGTACAAACCTCATGTGGATCCACATCCACGAATGATCTAAATCCGCCGCATCTACGCCCCTCCAGCCCGGGACACACTCTACGGGCGACTGGGGGGCGCGGCGAAATCTCCATTTCTTGATCACTCATATTGCAAATGAAAAAAGAAATGTATAAGTACTTACAATCATATACTCTCAATTAAACCAGAAAAAGAGGGCTGATGCTTAAAGCAAACGACAAAAGCGGGCAGAGCGATGACGAACACGTCCTATCTCCACACGGCCGAAAGCAAAAGTGATTTGTTGACGATCGGACAAGCAGTTAACTACCGTTCTCCCCTTGTTCGAAGCTTACGACCGTTCCAGCTGCCGCTAGCTACTTCCTATTGTTAAAGGACCGATGGTTTGTATTACGTATCGGAACAATTGAAATTTACTTTAGAGTTAGCCTGGAAATTAGAATTATTTTGGTTAAAAAACATTCTCTTTCTACTCTCCCAGTTACCCTTGACCACAGGGAAATTACCCCTGAAGTTCTCAGTACCAACCTTATGGGTCAATATATATTCATCACTCAGTTACTTGGCGACTCTTGAGCCAGTCATCAAAATGCTCCTGCTTTACACGAGCAAACTCCACAAAAGTCATGTTCGGGGTTTTGTTAAAATTCCTAAACCTCTGCCTGTAGGCCTCAGGAACCAAATCATAAGCTTTTAATATCAAAGCTTTCACTTTCTCATAATCCCGAGATACTTGCTCCTCTATGGCATTATAAACCTTCTGAGCCTTGCCCAGCAAGCGACATTGAATCAACACTGTCCAGACCTCCCTTTCGAAAGCCTTAAAGAATTCAGGCACGTTCTCCTCAGTAAAACAAGGTACAAGTTTTAGAGCATCCCCAAAACTAAACTTTTCCCCGGTATCTTCACGGATGGGGGTACTCACACACTTCTTACCTTGCTGGATCTTGGCCAACTCTAACTCCATACCAAGCATCGCTCTCTCATGTGCTCTGATTCTCTCCAACTCCTCGAACTCTAACTTCTTTAGCTCCAACATGCTCTGGAAATCCTTTACTAGTGGCTCATTTTCCACTTTGACCGAACGAGTAGGAACAGCAGGACCAACAATATCAGTACGAGGAACTCGCTCAGTCTGACTTTTACCATCAGGCAGACTGCCGTACCCTTCAAAAATCACTCCACAGTGGGGCAGATCCTGAAAAAGACTCAATCCCGGAGCCCCTTCTACATCAGACTCACTCATGCTTTCACTAATTAATTCATCAGCAGTTTGTTTAAGTTCACACAGCCTATTCTTTACCAACTTATACACATCCTTTTTCAATTCCCTATTTGTTAAAGAAATGCCTAACCACCTAGCACAAGCTTTCAAATTTTCTTTAGTCAAAGCACTCAAATACCTAACACAATCCTCAGAAGCTAAATATTCAGCAGGGTTAAACTTTACATCAGCCATAGTGAAAAGGAAAAGGAGGAAGGTGATGAGGCACAACAAAAATAAATAATGAAAAATCTCACCCAGAGCACAGTCTGACCACCCCACGCGCCACCGACTGAGTTTGTCCTGGATCCTGTCACGGTCGCCAAATTTGTTACGAACTCCCTTTTGAAGGAAGCCATAACGGGTTCTTTTATTTTAAACTCAAATCCAGTGACAAAAACAAATCAGTAGGAGCGAGGAAAAACCAGAAAGACACAGGCAAAAATTTCACAATATTTATTTCACAATAAATGTATGAACACTGATGGCTCACAAAAAGTAATAAATTGATAATGTACAAAATGCCATCAAATAACTCAGAGTCACCTATAAATAAAGCTAAACCCTACTCATAGTGAAGAAACCAAATCTTAATCTTAATAAGGGACCCAAATAAATTTACCCACCACGCTAACCTATTATTAAATAGAAAGGAAAGAAGTGGAAGGACATACAAAAAGAAACAATAATCCTACCTAAGACATAACAATCTAAACCTTAATATACTATCAAACACACACTTTAGAACACCGCATAATAAAACACTCTTTAAGGTGTAGCTAAAAATACACACAGATTGGTCCTATGACACAGACCAGTACTAATACAGACGAGTCCATATATCGCTAAAAAAATGCAGTCACAGAACGTCACTCTTCATTCAGAAGAAACTGCACTTCAAAACAAAACCGTTGGTGGATATTCACACTTTAGTCTACGGCTCGCCAAAGATACAGGGGATGTTCCTCTTACCTGAGAGAAGACACCCTACTTGCTCCAACAAGGCTACTCTGGTGCTGATACAGTGGATACATCCATGAAAGACGAAAAAGGCTCTCGAGCCCAGATCCACACACAACTGCCAACGCCAAGATTTAAGCCAGTAGGCCACTTAAATCACAGTTGCACGTCGTACTCCCACCTGTAGCTTCACATGCATAACTGCCTTTCACATTAAGATGCAGCTCAATGACAGCAGAGGTTGTTCTCCGAGAACAAGCGAGAAATCTTCACAATAGGAAGATGTATATATATAATCCACAACAGCAGACAGATCAGCAGCTCCAGAGTCTTCAACGGCCTTGAACTAGACTCAAGAATACTTTGGGAGAGTCACAAGTCACCTCTCCTTACCACACTCCCTGTCACCATAAAGAAAAAATAAACAGAGTTACGAAATTGGCAAGGAAGCAAAAACACTGAGGAAGGCCGCACTTCAAACTGCACTCAATAGATGGCGCCACAAAACTTAAGCTTTTTTTCAACCAAAGCAAAATAACAGTACATTTAACCAAAATGTATAATAACGTAAAACCAATAGCCAAATACCTAACTTAACTTAGTTTTACAAAATTGCAAACAATAGAAAAATAAAAGCCATCAGTGCAAAAAGGCAAAACAATGGGATTTTACTTTAAAATTACGTTACAGCCTGATAACACTTAACTTAACGAAAACACATAAAAAATTTGAGGAAAACCATAAAACTAAAATTTACGAAACACCTTAACAAAACTGTAACACTTAACTTACAAAAATCTAGCAAATTACGTAAACAAAATTTTCTTTTATTATTTTTTTTTTTAACTTTTTTTTACTTTTACGTAGTTTTTTTTTTTTTTTTTTTTTTTACAGAATTTCAACTTCATCACCGCTTTCAACGTTCTGTTTTCATCACTTGGTTCTTCCTTTTTTGCTTTCAACTTTCTGTTTTTTATCACTTGGTTCTTCCTTTTTGCTTACTCCTGCTAATGCTGAAGGCCTCTTTAAAAAATAACGATGCAAGGAAGATTGCTTCTGCCTACTTTTCACAATGTTCCTGAAACGACTCAAGCAAACGTCATTGAACTGCGCAAGCATACGACTGTGTGAGCCTTTTCGGGGTGTCTTTTTTCGTAAAACAATTGCACTTTATGAAAAGCGCCTAGAATATCCTTAATTTCTGCCACTGTCATAGGCTGCTCCTCCTCTTCCTCGCCGCTGCTAGAGAACTCCTCTTGAACGACATAAGTTGCATGGCCTCCAACTCCTTCAGGTCATCCGTTGTAAGCTCCTCTTGGTGCTCCTCGAGAAGGTCGTTGATGTCGTCCTCGTCGACGACCAGCCCTATGGACTTGCCGAGTGCAACGATCTCGTCAAGATCTGGTTCCAAAACAGTTTCGGGATCATCAACTGTTTCTGACTCTGCAGCACCAGCTTCACCCGCGTCGAATCCCTCGAAGTCTCTGGCGGATACGGCATCAGGCCAGAGTTTCCTCCACGAGGAATTCAAGGTTCGCCTCGAAACCTCCTGCCTAGCTAAGTCCATGAGTCGGATGCAAATGACAATGTCGAAATGCTCCTTCCAAAATTGACGCAAGGTGAGGTTTGTGGTATCGGTGATGTCGAAATATCTCTTGAAAAGATGTTTCGTGTACAGCTTCTTAAAGTTCGCTATCACTTGCTGGTCCACGGGCTGGAGGAGAGGGGTGGTGTTGGGCGGAAGAAAAAGAATCTTAACGAAGGAATACTCCGCTAGGATATCTTCCTCGAGGCCAGGAGGGTGGGGAGGGGTATTGTCCAACACCAGCAGACATTTCAGGGGGAGGTGCTTCTCTTGCGAAAAACTCTTCACAGTCGGGCCGAAACACAGATTTACCCACTCGGTGAACAAAAGCCTCGTTACCCAGGCTTTTGCATTAGCCCTCCACATCACTGGAAGCTTCTCCTTCAACACTTTGTGGGTCTTGAAGGCTCGAGGAGTCTCTGAGTGATACACCAGTAGGGGCTTCACCTTGCAATCCCCACTGGCGTTCGAACAAAGTGCGAGCGTAAGCCTGTCTTTCATAGGCTTATGGCCGGGTAGCTTCTTCTCTTCCTCCGTGATGTACGTCCGACAAGGCATTTTTTTCCAAAAAAGGCCAGTCTCATCACAGTTGAAAACCTGCTGAGAACTGTAGCCTTCCTTGGTCATCATCTCGTCGAAAGTCTTCTTAAATGCTTCAGCCGCTTTCGTGTCCGAGCTGGCAGCCTCCCCATGACGCACCACTGAATGGATGCCAGTCCATTTACGGAATTTCTCGAACCAGCCATGCGAAGCCTTGAACTCTGGGGTTGGCGTTGAAGTCCCTTCCCCTCCCTCGTCTTCCGCCTGCGCAATCAAATTGCTGAAAATAGCACTGGCCTTGTGAGCGATTGCCGTCTCCGTTACTGTATCGCCAGCGATTTCTTTGTCTTTTATCCAGATGAGGAGCAGCAGTTCCATCTCGTCGTGCACATGGCTCCTCTTGCTGGACAAAATAGTGATGCCCTTCGATGGTGTAGTTGCTTTGATGGCATCCTTCTGTTTAAGGATGGTGCCTATTGTCGACGGATTACGGCCGTATTCCTTTGCAATCACACTCAATTGCATACCAGCTTCGTACTTCTTTATGATCTCCATCTTTGTCTCCAAAGAGAGCATGCGCTTCTTTCCATGAATTTCAACTTTCTTGGGACCCGTGACTACGTTAATTTACGTAAAGTTACACAATATACAGTCTTTGCACAACGCGATAATATGTACTGCAACGAAATCACTAACGAATTTACGTTACTAAACGAAATTGTTGGAGCGAACGCATGCCGATTGCGTACGGTAAAGTTTCGGGTGCGGAGTGGCCGAGCTAAGGGACGCCAACACGTACGTATAGAAGATGCATGATGGGAGGGATGCTGTCCAATCAGAGAGAAGGATCTCATGGCTTGGCTAGCATCAGGAACCATTGGGAGAGCAGGAGGATGGTGGCGAGTCTACTATAACTAAGATGGCGGCGTGCGGCGCGAGTTTCAAAATTGTTATCGGGCGAATCTCAGACTTTCAGAAACCTTTCGTATCTTGAAAACTTTTCGTATGTAGAGCAGTAAAATTTTTCGCATTGGCTTTCGTAACTTGGATTTTTCGTAAGTTGAGCCTTTCGTATCTCGAGGTACTACTGTACTTTCGTTCCTTTTATTGTACTTCCTTTCATATTCTCTTTCTTCATCTTACCTTCCACCCTCTCTTAACACTTGATTTACAGTGCAAGTGCGAGGTTTTCCTCCTGTTACACCTTTCAAACCTTTCACTGTCAAGTTCCATTTCAGCGCTGAAGGACCTCATAGGTTCCAGTGCTTGGCCTTTGGCCTAAATTCTATATTCAACTCAACTCAACTCATAGTCCTTATGTCCTTACGGAAGTTGTCAAACATTATTAAAAACTTGGACAGGAGCTGCCAACCTTGGGCGCTGGCACTCCCAGAGCGGGACGTAATCAAGGTCCTAGCCTCCCTGAGATGAACACCCTTTGAGCCCCACAGACATGCACTGGACTGGGACTTGACATCGAAGACAGTGTTCTTGTTAGGCTCAGCTTCAGTAAAGAGGGTTGGAGAGTTACCTTCCCTCACTGTTGGATGCCTGTGGGTTCTTCCTTCGGGAGTTTGTTGGGAAACCCCAGAACCTAAACACTCACGACCCAAGATTAGACAGCTTTTCAATCTCCTCCTTGAAGTGCTTCGTAGGAGATGAAAAAGAAGAGATGTTACTATGACCGGTGAGGGCATTATAAGCTTACTGCAAACGTACAGCCCCTCATAGACCAATAGGCTGGGGACTGTTCCTAAGGGTCGAGCAAAGAGGGTGATTTAAAAGAACACCATCTCCAAGATGGAATAACATACGTTATTCCATCTTGACCATCTCCTTCTGTGAGTATAGGAACGTCAGTGGTATTCAAGAAGAGTCTCTGTCATCTAAGTCCTCTGGGTGGGAGTCTGGAAGAGACATGACATTCACCTCCATTTACCTCAAGTACTTAGCACATTGGTACTTGGACACCTTCAGTTTGGCCCAATAGTGGCAGCCCAACACGTGACATACAGCCCTAGTGGGATCTTGGAGAGAAGGTTTCACATGTACTGAATCGTCACATATGTTTAAATGGACTATTTGGTAGGCACACTTCCACCTATTTATCTAGGAGAGATCGTCCACCCACCTCAAAGTGAGGCTCCATATATGAAAGCGTTGGTTTGTATATGTGTGGGAACAAATAACAAATTAGAAATTTTTATTTGTCCTAACATAAGACAGAGTGCAGCTGTGGACGGACATACTCACACAATGCGAGAAGGTAGGCCTTCCCAGGTCACATGTGACTATAGGCCTAGCCATAGGTTATTTTTTTTTTTTCAGAGAAGAATCAGACAGCAGACAAGCGCCATGCGCGTGAATACTCCATGAAAGCGTAGGTTCGTATGTTTATGAAAAATATATTTTGTTCTAATTTCTTATATCTAGATATCAGCAAATATGTTTCTTCAGCTCAGTGTAGTTTCAGAAACTCGTATTCTGTGGCAGATGTTAGTGTGACTGGAGTTATTTATATATTACGAGACATTAACATCATCCTGTAGAAGGCAGTTTGTGGCAACCAGTCAGTCAAAATCACAACTAGTTAAAACAGTTCAGGTTTTAAATTGCTGTCTCATATAACAGTGTATATACTAAATGTAAGAAGACTCAAAGTTAAAAGAGTCCAGGTTTTAAATTGCTGTCTCGTATAACAGTTTACATACTAAATGTGAGAAGACGCAACAAGCCGAATCGTAAGATTTGTCCGACTCCAGAGAAATCGCTCGAATGTATTGGTTGCTGGAGGAGGAGCAGCCTTAACGCTATGGCTTTGCCGAGCTCGTTTGTCAATACCAATGCAATTCTTTATCTTTTCGTCGGCGGTGTCCCGGGAAAGTTTTCTCTCACTTTCCCACGGGCGATAAAATCTTTGTTCTAGGTTTTCATCGCTGTGCCGTTGTCTTTTATAACTAAAGGAAAAGCTAATGGATATCTTTTGTAATTAATCGTGGAGAAAGGTTAAGTATAACTTAGTTTAACCAGACCACTGAGCTGATTAACAGCTCTCCCAGGGACTGCCGTTATAGAAACCTGTTTTTAGTGAATTCAAACGCCTAAAGATAGCTTAGTTCGCAATATTGAAAATACAATTCGATAGCTCGCTCTCATCGCACAGCGAAGCACTTGAATTACGTAATACTTTCAGGCTGTTTCCAACAGCTGTTACGAAATGATATGCTAAGATATCGGTGATTATCGCGTATCTGAAGTACGAATAGATTCCAGTAATGACAAAGGAAAGATGAAAACGTTTCGTGATCTGACATTGCAAGTCGGCTTTGAAAATGGATCACACCGGAGGACGTTTAGGGAAACAGTGAAGGTTAAAAAAACGTGAAAATGGAAAAGCGAGAGATGAAGTGTGATGTAAGACTATGATTATGGGCTAAAGTTCGAGATCCAGTGATTGTATCAGCAATAAGACCAATAAGACTTTGCTTCTTGTTTTGTCTTATCTGACTTTCAGTAACACTGGACGTGTATGTAGCCTTGTCATGGATGATAGGGAGGTTAACATTAGTTTTGAGGTAAATATTAACTTTTAATGTACAGGAACATGATTCCCCGTGACGGAATGATGCTGAGAACACGAAAGCAAACAAGTTAAAATTGTGCCGAATTTCTTGGGCGCAATTGAGTTTTCTGTACAGCGTATAATCAAGGCCACTAAACCTTAACCACGGCCCGTTAGTGTCCTGTCTTATATAGTTTCCAAACGCCACGATTATGGCAAACTTGAACCTTAAATCCAATAAAAAGATACTGAGGGTAGAGGTCTGCAGTTTGTTGTTTGATGATTGGAGGGTGGATGGCCAACATACCAATTTGCAGCCCTCTAGCCTCAGTAGTTTTTAAGATCTGAAGGCGGATAGAAAAAAAGTTCGGACGGACAGACAAAGCCATCTCAGTAGTTTCCAGGCAAACGGTGTGTGTGTGTGTGATTTTTAAGCATATATATATATATATATATATATATATATATATATATATATATATATACATATATATGAAATGGTAACAGAAAATGTCGGCGATCATTTTATAGGCAGATATTTTTAATTTGTCTCCACTGACAACGAGAAATCATCCTCCTGTCACATACACCCTTTCGTAGAGTCGCATGTGACAGAGACTCATTGTTATGTAAAAAAAGAATTTAGTTTAAAAAAAATCGTAAGTCTCTCTCTCTCTCTCTCTCTCTCTCCTCTCTCTCTCTCTCTCTCTCTCTCTCAAACACCCCTAGTAACGCCCGAAAGTTTCGTTCGTTTAACCCACCTTAGCTTAACAAAGTGAGCACACTATGTCTCCTCGGATGGACTAACAAGTCTTTGAGACATCCTAATCCTTGTAACTCCTTGTAAGCTAGGTCCTTACTAACCCAAATCTCGACGCCTAGCAAACCGCCTTCCCGTCATTTCCGTCCGGTACTTTCCTTACGTGACGTGAATTCATAACCTTCAGGAATTACGTTTGGGTTAGTTCCAAAAATGGGGTGATAACGTTCGGGTTAACCAGGATCTGGTATCAGAATCGAGAATTAATGTATGTTTACGTGAGGGCATGCGAGAAGTAACATATGTATACACACACATAAATTGTTTGTGCATTTATGTATATATATGATGCGAAACATTACGGGCCAAGGGTAATGACACTCACCTCATAAGCAAGAGCGACTCGGTTCAATTTAGAGTTATTTAAATAATATATTCCATGAAGTCCTACTTCTTTTCTTACTTAATAAGCCGTGAATTATGTATTTTATATATATATATATATATATATATATATATATATATATATATATATGTATATGTATGTATGTATGTATGTATGTATGTATGTATGTATGTATGTATGTATGTATGTATGTATGTGTATTATATATATATGTCTGTGTTGTGTTTAATGTATATAAAGCGCTCTCAACTTCTCTTGTTTATTACGTGTAAACTTGAAAATGCAGAATTAACTATGAAAGTGCTTGTTGAAAGCCCCGTTTTTCACTCGCTTGCTTACGTGGCTTTTAGTTCGTATACGTACATATATATTATATATATATAATATATATATATACATATATATAATATATATCTATATATATATATATATATATATATATGAATAACTTGATCACGAAGTACTATAAAACGTGATGTTTTATGTATAAATAAAGGTTTTTTGCCACGAAGGAAACAAAAAATGAAAAAGCTTTTCCATTTTTCATTCGTGGCAAAAACCTTTATATATATATATATATATATCTATATATATATATATATATATATATATATATATATATATATATAATATCTATATATATATATTATATATATATATATATATATATATATATATATATATATATTATATATATATATATATATATATATATATATATATATATATATATATATATATATATATATATATATATATTTATATATATATGGCTCTTACTTAGAAAAAAATGTGACTATGGAGTATAATAAAGGGCTTCAGAATTTAACAACTGGTCTCTTACAGGACGGGTAATAAGACACTCATATTAATGAAGGGGACTTGGCATCCTGATGGATTTGTGAAATTGGCATTACCTTGCTTATCCAGGTGTGAATGAAAAGGATTAACGAAAATACAAGGCACCTGGCTATCATGCATGTAAACTGTAACAAAAACGAACGCTTTTCAGTTCGAACAATAATAAAAAGAAAAGGTATATTTTCAAACAATAACAAAAAAACCTGTATATTTTCAAAACAGATTGGTGAAATAGGTATTTCATATATTGGGGAGCAAGTTAGGCAGGTTAGGAGTGAATATGGACACCAAATGTCCCCAATAAAGTTTTTAATCCTCGAAAGATATATCTGAACAGAAGTCTGGCAGTCCCATGTAGAGACAAATGAGTGTTATAAGATAAAAAGAAATTACTGC